>NC_092177.1:1733956-2033956 GCF_045791955.1 Oncorhynchus clarkii lewisi | reverse complement strand
GGGAGAGGGAGGAAGAGGGACAGAGAGAGAGGGAGGGATAGGAAGAGGGAGAGGGAGGAAGAGGGACAGAGAGAGGGAGGGAAAGGAAGAGGGAGAAAGAGAGGGATAGAAAGAGGGAGAAAGAGAGGGAAAGAGAGAGAGAGAGATGGAGAGGAAGAGAGAGATAGATGGGGAGGGAGGAAGAGGGAGAGGGAGGAAGAGGGACAGAGAGAGAGGGAGGAAGAGGGACAGAGAGAGAGGGAGGGATAGGAAGAGGGAGAGGGAGGAAGAGGGACAGAGAGAGATGGAGAGGAAGAGGGAGAGGGAGGAAGAGGGACAGAGAGAGAGGGAGGGAGGAGGAAGAGGGAGAGGTAGAATGAGGAAGAGCTAGAGAGGGAGGGATAGGAAGAGAGAGAGAGAGGAAGGAATAGGGAGAGAGAAGGAGAGAGGTAGGAGAGAGGGAGGAAAAGGGACAGAGAGAGTGGGAGGGATAGGAAGAGGGAGAGAGTGAACGGGAAGGAGAGGAAGAGGGAGAAAGAGGAAGAGAGAGAGAGGGAGGGATAGGAAGAGAGAGAGAGGAAGGAATAGGGAGATAGAGGGATAGAGAGGGAGAGAGGAAGAGGACGAGAGACAGGTAGGAAGTGGGAAAGCAAGAGATGGAGGGAGGTAGAGGGAGAGAGAGGGATATAGAGCGGGAGAAAGGGAAAGCGAGAGGGAGAGAGAGGGGGGAGGTGTGGTTGGTAATGGAATAATGAACCTATGGAGAAAGAGTACGTCATCTTGGTAACCACGACAACCAGCCTGTGAAAATATGGGACAAAGTCCTTCACAACATCACTACTTTACTGCCTCATTTACCTATAATAAAATGTGTGTCTGTGTTAAGGGAGGGGTTATGTGTTTGTCTGAGTCAGCTCTAAGGCTGCTATTTGGTCTGACAATCTGTTCAGTATACTGGTCCTGTGTTTAGAAGAGACCATGTGTGTATCTCTGTGTGTGTTATGGGTTTTAAGAGATACGGTTAAAACAAAACAAGTGTCCACCACTCAGATTGAACCCACGACCTTCCCCTAACCCTTGAATAACTAGTACGGTGAGTCCCACGACCTTCCCCTAACCCTTGAATAACTAGTATGGTGAGTCCCACGACCTTCCCCTAACCCTTGAATAACTAGTATGGTGAGTCCCACGACCTTCCCCTAACCCTTGAATAACTAGTATGGTGAGTCCCACAACCTTCCTCTAACCCTTGAATAACTAGTATGGTGAGTCCCACGACCTTCCCCTAACCCTTGAATAACTAGTATGGTGAGTCCCACGACCTTCCCCTAACCCTTGAATAACTAGTACTGTGAGTCCCACAACCTTCCCCTAACCCTTGAATAACTAGTATGGTGAGTCCCACGACCTTCCTCTAACCCTTGAATAACTAGTACTGTGAGTCCCACGACCTTCCCCTAACCCTTGAATAACTAGTACTGTGAGTCCTACGACCTTCCCCTAACCCTTGAATAACTAGTACTGTGAGTCCCACGACCTTCCCCTAACCCTTGAATAACTAGTACTGTGAGTCCCACGACCTTCCCCTAACCCTTGAATAACTAGTATGGTGAGTCCCACGACCTTCCCCTAACCCTTGAATAACTAGTACTGTGAGTCCCACGACCTTCCCCTAACCCTTGAATAACTAGTATGGCGAGTCCCACGACCTTTCCCTAACCCTTGAATAACTAGTATGGTGAGTCCCACGACCTTCCTCTAATCCTTGAATAACTAGTATGGTGAGTCCCACAACCTTCCCCTAACCCTTGAATAACTAGTATGGTGAGTCCCACGACCTTCCCCTAACCCTTGATCACAGGAGTCATGAAGAGAGTCAGTCTGCTAGAGAGAGTTGAGTGTTGTGGAGTCATGAAACCTTTGCCTCTACCCACTACTGTTACAGCAGCATGATCATGTCAAGGCAGGCTGCAGCTCCAGGAGTTGAGAAAATGTGTGAGAAAAGGCAGCTCTTCAGAGAAAATGTGTGAGAAAATAAATGAATGTATTTATAAAGCCCTTTTTACATCAGCCGATGTCACAAAGTGCTGTACAGAAACCCAGCCTAAAACACCCAAACAGCAAGCAACGCAGATGTAGAAGTACGGTGGCTAGGAAAAACTCCCTAGAAAGGCCAAAACCTAGGAAGAAACCTAGAGAGGAACCAGGCTATGAGGGGTGGCCAGTCTTCTTCTGGCTGTACTGGTGGAGATTATAACAGAACATGGCCAAGATGTTCAAATGTTCATAAATGACCAGCATGGTCAAATAATAATAATCACAGTAGTTGTCGAGGGTGCAGCAAGTCAGCACCTCAGGAGTAAATGTCAGTTGGCTTTTCATAGCCGATCATTAAGAGTATCTCTACCGCTCCTGCTGTCTCTAGAGAGTTGAAAACAGCAGGTAGCACTGCTGGGACAGGTAGCACGTCCGGTGAACAGGTCAGGGTTCCATAGCCGCAGGCAGAACAGTTGAAACTGGGGCAGCAGCACGACCAGGTGGACTGGGGACAAGGCCAGGCCAGGTAGTCACCAGGCCAGGTAGTCCTGAAGCATGGTCCGAGGGCTCAGGTCCTCTGAGAGAAGAGAGAGAGAAAGTGAGAGAATTAGGAGGGGTCTGGAGACACTGTGGCCCCTTCTGACGATACCCCCGGACAAGGCCAACTAGGCAGGATATAACCCCACCCACTTTGCCAAAGCAAAGTCCCCACACCACTAGAGGGATATCTTCAACCACCATCCTGAGACAAGGCCGAGTATAGCCCACAAAGATCTCCGCCAAGGCACGAACCCGAGGGGGGCGCCTACCCGGACTGGAAGATCACATCAGTGACTCAACCCACTCAAGTGACGCACCCCTCCTAGGGACGGTATGAAAGAGCCCTAGTAAGCCAGTGACTCAACCCCCGTAATAGGCTTAGAGGCCAGTGGAGAGAGGGGAACCTGCCAGGCAGAGACAGCAAGGGTGGTTCGTTGCTCCAGAGCCTTTCCGTTCACCAAGCCCATGTAACGCTTTGTAGTTTAGCAGTAAAACCTTGAAATCAGCCCTTGCCTTAAAACCTCTAGTGACTCCCCATCCCGCATGCGGGAGCGTAATCATCGACTGACACTAATTAGCATAACACAACGGACATAAATATTTCTAGAAAATATTCCTATTCATGAAAATCACAAGTGAAATATATTGAGACACAGCTTAGCCTTTTGTTAATCACCCTGTCATCTCAGATTTTCAAAATATGCTTTACAGCCAAAGCTAGACAAGCATTTGTGTAAGTTTATTGATAGCCTAGCATAGCATTTTGTCCAGCTAGCAGCAGATAACTTGGTCACGGAAATCAGAAAAGCAATCAAATTAAATTGTTTACCTTTGATGAGCTTCGGATGTTTTCACTCACGAGACTCCCAGTTAGATAGCCAATGTTCCTTTTTTCCAAAAATATCATTTTTGTAGGCAAAATAGCTCCGTTTGTTCTTCACGTTTGGCTGAGAAATCGCCCGGAAATTGCAGTCACGAAAACTCTGAAAAATATTCCAAATTAGCTCCATAATATCGACAGAAACATGGCAAACGTTGTTTATAATCAATCCTCAAGGTGTTTTTCAAATATCTATTCGATAATATATCCATCGGGACAATTCGTTTTTCAGTAGGACCGATTGGAATAATGGCTACCTCTGTATTTTACGCGAGAATCACTCTGAGAGCATCAGGTGACCAGTTGCGCAATGAAGCCGCCTACGGGTATTCTTCAACATAAATGCGTAAAACTACGTCACAATGCTGTAGACACCTTGGGGAATACGTAGAAAAAGTAATCTGGTTGATAGCCCATTCACTGCTCAATAGGGACGCATTGGAACGCAGAGCTTTCAAAAGATGAGTCACTTCCAGATTCGATTTTTCTCAGGCTTTTGCCTGCAATATCAGTTCTGTTATACTCACAGACAATATTTTTTACAGTTTGGGAAACTTTAGAGTGTTTTCTATAATAAGCTGTCAATTATATGCATATTCTAGCATCTTGTCCTGGCAAAATATCCCGTTTACTATGGGAACGTTATTTTTCCAAAAATGAAAATACTGCCCTTTAGTCAATACTGCCCCCTAGTTATTAATTAACAGGAAGCCATTGTAGAAAGGCTAGCACTGGAGCAATATGATACAATTTTTTGGTTCTAGTCAGGATTCTAGCAGCCGTATTTAGCACTAACTGAAGTTTGTTTAGTGCTTTATCCGGGTAGCCGGAAAGTAGAGCATTGCAGTATTCTAACCTAGAAGTGACAAAAGCATGGATTAATTTTTCTGCATCATTTTTGGACAGAAAGCTTCAGATTTTTGCAATGTTACATAGATGGAAAAAAGCTGTCCTTGAAACAGTCTTGATATGTTCATCAAAAGAGAAATCAGGGTCCAGAGTAGCGCCAAGATCTTTGGTTACAGGACATACATTACCCTTCTGTTACAGTCTGGTGACAGGAAATAAATTACCCTTCTGTTACAGTCTGGTTACAGGACATACATTACCCTTCTGTTACAGTCTGGTGACAGGACATACATTACCCTTCTGTTACAGTCTGGTTACAGGAAATACCCTAGACCTTACCCTTCTGTTACAGTCTGGTGACAGGAAATACCCCAGACCTTACCCTTCTGTTACAGTCTGGTGACAGGAAATACATTACCCTTCTGTTACAGTCTGGTGACAGGACATACATTACCCTTCTGTTACAGTCTGGTTACAGGACATACATTACCCTTCTGTTACAGTCTGGTGACAGGAAATACCCCAGACCTTACCCTTCTGTTACAGTCTAGTGACAGGACATACATTACCCTTCTGTTACAGTCTGGTTACAGGAAATACCCCAGACCTTACCCTTCTGTTACAGTCTGGTTACAGGACATACATTACCCTTCTATTACAGTCTGGTTACAGGACATACATTACCCTTCTATTACAGTCTGGTTACAGGACATACATTACCCTTCTGTTACAGTCTGGTTACAGGACATACATTACCCTTCTGTTACAGTCTGGTTACAGGACATACATTACCCTTCTGTTACAGTCTGGTGACAGGAAATACCCCAGACCTTACCCTTCTGTTACAGTCTAGTGACAGGACATACATTACCCTTCTGTTACAGTCTGGTTACAGGAAATACCCCAGACCTTACCCTTCTGTTACAGTCTGGTTACAGGACATACATTACCCTTCTATTACAGTCTGGTTACAGGACATACATTACCCTTCTATTACAGTCTGGTTACAGGACATACATTACCCTTCTGTTACAGTCTGGTTACAGGACATACATTACCCTTCTATTACAGTCTGGTTAAAGGACATTACTCTTCTGTTAAAGTCTGGTTAGAGTCTATTTAAAAGCACACCCAGAGAAAATGGTTTTGTGTAAAGTTGCTGACTAGTGGCAAATAAACAGTAATCTATCAAATAAATAAAAAAAGATTGTTGCACGCTGTGTATAAATAAATATATTACGTTACTGTATGGTTACAGCGAGAATGTTCCAGTTGTAGTTGTGTAATTAGTGTAGTGGAGCAGATGGAGACTGGAGATCTCATCTAACTTAATTTTGTTTGTCGTCTGCACAATAGAGCTTTGTTAACATTGAGAGGAGAGAAGAGAGGGAAGAGAAGAGGAGAAGGAGAGGAAAAAAGAAAGAAAGAAAGGGTAGGAAGGGTGGGAGTTTGTTACTGCTGTGCAGGTTTTCCCAGCATACTCTCTGGTTGTGGAGGTTGTTCCACATGACTGCTACTTCTCTCTCTCTCTCTCTCTCTCTCTCTCTTCCCCTGTCACCCTTCTCTCTCTCTCTCTCTCACTCTCTCTCTCTCTCTCTCTCTCTCTCTCTCTCTTCCCCTGTCACCCCCCTCTCTCTCTCTCTCTCTCTCTCTCTCTCTCTCTCTCTCTCTTCCCTCCCTCCCTCCCTCCCTCCCTCCCCCTATCTCTCCCACCCTCTCCCCTCGCTCAACTCCATCCTCTGGTCACACCCCCTGTCCTCCATCTCCCCTCCCTCCCTCCCTCTCCCTCGGCCTTCCCTCAACTCTCTCCCCCTGTCCTCCCTCACCCTGTCCTCCCTCCATCTCCCCTCCCTCTGCCCTCCCTCGACTCTCTCTCTCCCCCTGTCCTCCCTCACCCTGTCCTCCCTCCATCTCCCCTCCCTCAACTATCTCTCTCCCCCTGTCCTCCCTCACCCTGTCCTCCCTCCATCTCCCCTCCCTCTCCCTCAACTCTCTCTCTTCCCCTGGATTGGCTTTGGCCCAATAATACGAACAATCATGTAATGATTAAAACAGCAGAACTGTTCATTTAGAACTCACTCAGCTGAACCAATACTGGATGGAGGGACATTAGCTGTTATTCTCCTGGTGTGTGGTTTGCGTGTGTATGTGTGTGTGGGTGTGTGTGCATGCCTGTTTTTTTTTGTGTGCATGTGTGTGTTGCAGTAGAGTATCAGTGTGTAACAGCTGTACCAGGCCATATATGGTGTGTGTCTGACCGACAAACTGGTTCCTCTAAAGCCCTTAGCTTCCTGACTCCTTATAGGGCCATCCTTTCTCCCTAGCCCCACCGACACCGCCCAGGGCTGCTCTGATAGGACCACAGCCTCAGGACCAGCCACTAACCACACCCCAAAACACACACGTATTTCTCAGTCTGGGATGTTGAAGTGTGGCTTGAGGTCAGTTGTCATGTGTGTGCTTACCAGAGACGGTAATGCGAAGAACAACATGATCTGCACCAAATTCAAATTAGGATATAACATTACGCCAACGAGACAGTGCCCAAGTTCTACAATTTTCCAGCTCTGCTTTTATTTGGTCACACTCACAACCCTAAGCTATTTTCTGTAATTAGCTCACCATCAACTTGGAAATAATGATCTTTTTGTGAGTTTATTTTCCTGTAATAATTAATAAAAATGAGCTAAAGTTAAGACGCTGTCAGCTATGATATGGTCATTATTTGAACTGGCTAGCCGGCTAACTTAATGTTAGCTAGCTAACAAGCTAGAAACAAACCAAAACATTGTTTAGAAAGTTGCTTTTAGGTGCCTGGTTTGCTAGATTGACAAATCCTAAATTCATTTTTAACAGGGTTACTTGGTGTTAAAATACATCAGTTATGCTATTTTGAACCACCAGGCTGCTGATGTCGAAATTGTTGCAACCCCTATTACTAGCCTGTTCAACCTCGCTTTCGTATTGTCTGAGATTCCCAAAGATTGGAAAGATGCTGCAGTCATCCCCCTCTTCAAAGGGGGAGACACTTTAGACCCAAACTGCTACAGACCTATATCTATCCTACCCTGCCTTTCTAAGGTCTTCGAAAGCCAAGTTAACAAACAGATTACCAACCATTTAGAATCCCACCGTACCTTCTCCGCTATGCAATCTGGTTTCAGAGCTGGTCATGGGTGCACCTCAGCCACGCTCAAGGTCAAATCAAATCAAATCAAATTTATTTATATAGCCCTTCGTACATCAGCTGATATCTCAAAGTGCTGTACAGAAACCCAGCCTAAAACCCCAAACAGCAAGCAATGCAGGTGTAGAAGCACGGTGGCTAGGAAAAACTCCCTAGAAAGGCCAAAACCTAGGAAGAAACCTAGAGAGGAACCAGGCTATGTGGGGTGGACAGTCCTCTTCAGGTCCTAAATGATATCATAACCACCATTGATAAGAGACATTACTGTGCAGCCATATTCATCCACCTGGCCAAGGCTTTCGACTGTCAATCACCACATTCTTATCGGAAGACTCAACAGCCTTGGTTTCTCAAGTGATTGCCTCACCTGGTTCACCAACTGCTTCTCTAATATAGTTCAGTGTGTCAAATCGGAGGGCCTGTTGTCCAGACCTCTGGCATTCTCTATGGGGGTGCAACAGGGTTCAATTCTCGGGCAGACTCTCTTCTCTGTATACATCAATGATGTCATTCTTGCTGCTGGTGATTCTCTGATCCACCTCTACGCAGACGACACCATTCTGTATACGTCTGGCCCTTCTTTGGACACTGTTTTAACTAACCTCCAGACGAGCTTCAATGCCATACACCTCTCCTTCCGTGGCCTCCAATTGCTCTTAAATGCAAGTAAAACTAAATGCATGCTTTTCAACCGATCGCTTCCCGCACCCGACCGCCCGTCCAGCATCACTACTCTGGACGGTTCTGACTAAGAATATGTGGACAACTACAAATAGCTGGGTGTTTGGTTAGACTGTAAACTCTCCTTCCAGACTCACATTAAGCATATCCAATCCAAAATCAAATCTAGAATCGGCTTCCTACTTCGCAACAAAGCAACCTTCACCCATGCTGCCAAACATACCCTCATAAAACTGACCATCCTACCAATCCTCGACTTCTGCGATGTCATTTAAAAATTAGCCTCCAACACTCTACTCAACAAATTGAATGCAGTATATCACAGTGCCATCCGTTTTGTCACCAAAGCCCCATATACTACCCACCATTGCGACCTCTACGCTCTCGTTGGCTGGCCCTCGCTTCATACTCATTGCCAAACCGACTGGCTCCAGGTCATCTTCAAGTCTTTGCTAGGTAAAGCCCCGCCTTATCTCAGCTCACTGGTCACCATAGCAGCACCCACGCGTAGCACGCGCTCCAGCAGGTACATCTCACAGGTCACCCCCAAAGCCAATTCTTCCTTTGGCCGCCTTTCCTTACAGTTCTCTGCTGCCATTGACTGGAACGAATTGCAAAAATCACTGAAGCTGGAGACACATCTCCCTCACCAGCTTTAAGCACCAGCTGTCAGAGCAGCTCCCAGACCACTGCACCTGTACATAGCCCATCTGTAAATAGCCCATCCAACTACCTCATCCCCATACTGTATTTATTTAATTATTTTGCTCCTTTGCATCCCAGTATCTCTTCTTGCACATTCATCTTCTGTACATTCTACCATTCCAGTGTTTAATTGCTATATTGTATTTACTTTGCCACCATGGCCTATTTATTGCCTTACCTCCCTTATCCTACCTCATTTGCACACACTGTATATAGACTTTTCTACTGAATTATATACTGTATGTTTGTTTATTCCATGTGTAACTCTGTGTTGTTGTTTGTGTCGAACTGCTTTGCTTTATCTTGGCCAGGTCGCAGTTGTAATAGAGAACTTGTTTTCAACTAGCCTTCCTGGTTAACTTAAAGGTGAAATAAAAAAAATAACAAAATAAAAACTGAGGAGTATTTCTGCCAAAAATAGAGCCCTTTTGGCGTTGAAAAACTCAGTTTGATTGGCTAGCCCTGGCTCCCCAGTGGGTGAGCCTATGCCCTCCCAGGTCCACCTAAGGCTGCGCCCCTGCCCAATCATTTGAAATCCATAGATTAGGGCCTAATTCATTTATTTCAATTGACTGATTTCCTTATATGAACTGTAACTCTGTAAAATCGTTGAAATTGTTGCATGTTGTGTTTATTTCCGTTCAGTATAGTTGCCAGGATCCTAAATACAAATTCCACCTCGACACTGCTATCAGGGATAGAGTGGTATAGGGCCATAATAACATGTTGTATCAGGGATGTTGTGTTTACCCTACCTCACCTGAACCCTACCTCACCTCAAACTACACACAGCAATCCTAGCACCCATCATCATTTACCTGCATATGCTACAATGTGCAAATCTCATTATGAAATGTTTTGTTAATACAATGATCTACTATGGACTCATAGAAAAAAAGGTGCTATCTAGAACCTAAATTATTATTTGCCAACTAACTTAGTCAACTAACCCAGTCAATACAGTACTAACCATAACCCTGTCAATACAGTACTAACACTAACCCAGTCAATACAGCGCTAACACTAACCCAGTCAATATAGCACTAACACTAACCCAGTCAATACAGTAATAACCCAGTCAATACAGCACGAACCCAGTCAATACAGCACTAACACTAGCCCAGTCAATACAGCACTAACCCAGTCAATACAGCACTAACCCAGTCAATACAGTACTAACACTAACCCAGTCAATACAGTACTAACCCCGTCAATACAGTACTAACACTAACCCAGTCAATACAGTACTAACACTAACCCAGTCAATACAGCACTAACACTAACCCAGTCAATACAGCACTAACCCAGTCAATACAGTACTAACCATAACCCAGTCAATACAGTACTAACACTAACCCAGTCAATACAGCGCTAACACTAACCCAGTCAATATTGCACTAACACTAACCCAGTCAATACAGTAATAACCCAGTCAATACAGCACGAACCCAGTCAATACAGCACTAACACTATCCCAGTCAATACAGCACTAACCCAGTCAATACAGCACTAACCCAGTCAATACAGTACTAACACTAACCCAGTCAATACAGTACTAACCCAGTCAATACAGTACTAACACTAACCCAGTCAATACAGTACTAACCCTAACCCAGTCAATACAGTACTAACACTAACCCAGTCAATACAGCACTAACCCAGTCAATACAGCACTAACACTAACCCAGTCAATACAGTACTAACACTAACCCAGTCAATACAGTACTAACCCAGTCAATACAGTACTAACACTAACCCAGTCAATACAGTACTAACCCTAACCCAGTCAATACAGTACTAACACTAACCCAGTCAATACAGCACTAACCCAGTCAATACAGCACTAACACTAACCCAGTCAATACAGTACTAACACTAACCCAGTCAATACAGCACTAACACTAACCCAGTCAATACAGCACTAACACGAACCCAGTCAATACAGCACTAACCCAGTCAATACAGTACTAACACTAACCCAGTCAATACAGTACTAACACTAACCCAGTCAATACAGTACTAACCCAGTCAATACAGTACTAACACTAACCCAGTCAATACAGCACTAACACTAACCCAGTCAATACAGTACTAACCCAGTCAATACAGCACTAACACTAACCCAGTAAATACAGTACTAACACTAACCCAGTCAATACAGCGCTAACACTAACCCAGTCAATACAGTACTAACCCAGTCAATACAGCACTAACACTAACCCAGTCAATACAGCGCTAACACTAACCCAGTCAATACAGCACTAACACTAACCCAGTCAATACAGCACTAACACTAACCCAGTCAATACAGTACTAACACTAACCCAGTCAATACAGCGCTAACACTAACCCAGTCAATATAGCACTAACACTAACCCAGTCAATACAGTAATAACCCAGTCAATACAGCACGAACCCAGTCAATACAGCACTAACACTAGCCCAGTCAATACAGCACTAACCCAGTCAATACAGCACTAACCCAGTCAATACAGTACTAACACTAACCCAGTCAATACAGTACTAACCCAGTCAATACAGTACTAACACTAACCCAGTCAATACAGTACTAACACTAACCCAGTCAATACAGCACTAACACTAACCCAGTCAATACAGTACTAACCCAGTCAATACAGTACTAACACTAACCCAGTCAATACAGTACTAACCCAGTCAATACAGTACTAACACTAACCCAGTCAATACAGAACTAACACTAACCCAGTCAATACAGCACTAATCCAGTCAATACAGTACTAACCCAGTCAATACAGTACTAACCCAGTCAATACAGTACTAACACTAACCCAGTCAATACAGTACTAACACTAACCCAGTCAATACAGCACTAATCCAGTCAATACAGCACTAACACTAACCCAGTCAATACAGTACTAACCCAGTCAATACAGTACTAACACTAACCCAGTCAATACAGTACTAACCCAGTCAATACAGTACTAACACTAACCCAGTCAATACAGCACTAACCCAGTCAATACAGTACTAACCCAGTCAATACAGTACTAACCCAGTCAATACAGTACTAACACTAACCCAGTCAATACAGTACTAACACTAACCCAGTCAATACAGCACTAACACTAACCCAGTCAATAGAGTTCTAACCCAGTCAATACAGTACTAACCCTAACCCAGTCAATACAGCACTAACACTAACCCAGTCAATAGAGTACTAACCCAGTCAATACAGTACTAACCCTAACCCAGTCAATACAGTACTAACCCTAACCCAGTCACGGCCGAAACATCAGCACCACAGGTACCTTCCACAAAGCTGTGAACGACCTGAGAGACAAGGCAAGAAGGGCCTTCTACGATATAAAAGGAACATAAAATTCAACATACCAATTAGGATCTGGCTAAAAATACTTGTATCAGTTATAGAACCCATTGACCTTTATGGTTGTGAGGTCTGGGGTCCGCTCACCAACCAAGAATTCACAAAACGGTACAAACACCAAATTGAGACTCTGCATGCAGAACTCTTTAAAAAATATCCTCTGTGCAAAACGTAAAACAATAAATAATGCATGCAGAGCAGAATTAGGCCGATACCCACTAATTATCAAAATCCAGAAAAGAGCTGTTAAATTCTACAACCACCTAAAAGGAAGCGATTCCCAAACCTTCCATAACAAAGCCATCACCTACAGAGAGATGAACCTGGAGAAGAGTCCCCTAAGCAAGCTGGTCCTGGGGCTCTGTTCACAAACAGACCCCACAGAGCACCAGGACAGCAACACAATTAGACCCAACCAAATCATGAGAAAACAAAATGATAATTGCCTGACACATAAGAAAGAATTAACAAAAAAACTGAGCGAACTAGAATGCTATTTGGCCCTAAACAGAGAGTAAACAGTGGCAGAATACCTGACCACTATGACTGACCCAAACTTAAGGATAGCTTTGACAGTGTACAGACTCAGTGAGCATAGCCTTGCTATTGAGAAAGGCTGCCGTAGGCAGACCTGGCTCTCAAGAGAAGACAGGCTATGTGCTCACTGCCCACAAAATGAGGTGGGAACTGAGATGCACTTCCTAACCTCCTGCCAAATGTATGACAGTATTAGAGAGACATATTTCCCTCAGATTACACAGATCCACAAAGAATTTGAAAACAAATACAATTTTGATAAACTCTCATATGTACTGGGTGAAATACCACAGTGTGACATCACAGCAGCAAGATGTGTGACCTGTTCGCACAAGAAAAGGGCAACCAGTGAAGAACAAACACCATTGTAAATATAACCCATATTTATGTTTACTAAATGTCCCTGGTTATGGTTATAACACTGTATATATACATAATATTACATTTGTTAATTATCTACTTCAAAATCTTTTGCATGCCAATAAAACCTTTTGAATTTAATTAGGAGAGAGAGAATACTATATTGACTGGGTTAGTGTTAGTACTGTATTGACTGGGTTAGTACTGTATTGACTGGGTTAGTGCTGTATTGACTGGGTTAGTACTGTATTGACTGGGTTAGTGTTGGTACTGTATTGACTGGGTTAGTACTGTATTGACTGGGTTAGTACTGTATTGACTGGGTTAGTACTGTATTGACTGGGTTAGTGCTGTATTGACTGGGTTAGTGTTAGTGCTGTATTGACTGGGTTAGTACTGTATTGGCTGGGTTAGTGTTAGTGCTGTATTGACTGGGTTAGTGCTGTATTGACTGGGTTAGTGTTAGTACTGTATTGACTGGGTTAGTACTGTATTGACTGGGTTAGTGTTAGTGCTGTATTGACTGGGTTAGTGTTAGTGCTGTATTGACTGGGTTAGTGCTGTATTGACTGGGTTAGTACTGTATTGACTGGGTTAGTGTTAGTACTGTATTGACTGGGTAAGTGTTAGTACTGTATTGACTGGGTTAGTAATGTATTGACTGGGTTAGTGCTGTATTGACTGGGTTAGTGTTAGTGTTGTATTGAGTGGGTTAGTGTTAGTACTGTATTGACTGGGTTAGTGTTAGTGCTGTATTGACTGGGTTAGTGCTGTATTGACTGGGTTAGTGTTAGTACTGTATTGACTGGGTAAGTGTTAGTGCTGTATTGACTGGGTTAGTGTTAGTACTGTATTGACTGGGTTAGTGTTAGTACTATATTGACTGGGTTAGTGTTAGTACTGTATTGACTGGGTTAGTGCTGTATTGACTGGGTTCGTGTTAGTGCTGTATTGACTGGGTTAGTGTTAGTGCTGTATTGACTGGGTTAGTGCTGTATTGACTGGGTTAGTGTTAGTACTGTATTGACTGGGTTAGTGTTAGTGCTGTATTGACTGGGTTAATGTTAGTACTGTATTGACTTGGGTTAGTGTTACTACTGTATTGCCTGGGTTATTGTTAGTACTGTATTGACTGGGTTAGTGTTAGTACTGTATTGACTGGGTTAGTGTTAGTACTGTATTGACTGGGTTAGTGTTAGTGCTGTATTGACTGGGTTAGTGTTAGTGCTGTATTGATATTGACTGGGTTAGTGTTAGTGCTGTATTGGTATGTATAGTTTGGTGTGCTCCAGGGCAACGGTCTCTAGATGGAGTTTGTATTTGTTGTCTTGACAATTGGAAACCATTATCTTCGTCTTCCTGAGATCTCCTTCCAGGAGGAAATGGCCCTTGAATATTTTGTTACAGCTGTTGGAGAGCATATCTTAGTCGACACCCGTTCAGCATCGTTCACACCCTGAGAGGGTTTAACCCGTCTCTTTAAGGATTCACATGTGATGCCATGTGATAAACACACACTATGTCAAATCAAATGTAAGTTTATTTGTCACATGCACAGGATACGGAAGGTGTACACGGTACACTGAAATGGTTACTATAGTAGCAATATCAAAAACAGAAAGTGTCCAGATAAAAAAGATTTGATATATTTTTTATTATATTTTATGATTATCAGATTACGCTTACCCGACACACTTGTCTAAATTGAAGGAAATGCTATAACCACCAGACACATCTAGCTAACTCTCTATTGTCTAGACATGTTCACATGTTCATGAAATACAATAGATGTACATAATCACCCCCAGACACACCTGGCTAACTTGATGGGTCATGTAATCATCTGGTGAAGTGAAGTCTTTTGTTTAGACATGTAGCTAGCTAGCTAACATTAGGCTAAAACTAGCAATGCAAATGGGTTTCTGATTAGAATAATAATCCTACACAGATCATACACGTGACGTTATCTAGCGAACCAGCAAGCTGACATTTGCTAGCTAACTAACAGTACGCTTTAACTTGAAATAAAAATGAATTTCTGACAAAATTAGAAATGTATATCAGAAAATGTAGCTAGACTCTAACTCATATACATGGATGAACGCTTCACGGCAGACTGGAACCATTTAACGACCTTCTGTTTGTAGCTACATCTTGTTTGGTCAGTGTTGTGTCAAGTCACTCCAGTTCACACTGTGTCAAGTCACTCCAGTTCACACTGTGTCAAGTCACTCCAGTTCACACTGTGTCAAGTCACTCCAGTTCACACTGTGTCAAGTCACTCCAGTTGACAATGTGTCAAGTCACTCCAGTTCACACTGTGTCAAGTCACTCCAGTTCACACTGACCGTGGAAGTAGACCATCAGTTTTTCCAACTCATCTGTTGATAGCACCTGATAAATTCAGGGTATCAATGTTGTTGAGAAAAGTAGAAAACTTTTGTAGTTGTCAATGGCTAATGTTATAACTTTAAAAAATGGTACTGTAGAAAGAACTATCAACACATATATATTTGGATAAAAAAACAAGTCACATGTACTGTATATTATGAAGAGGGTGGGGCTCAAGCTGTATCCCTGTCTCACCCCATGACCCTGTGGAAATAAATGTGTGTTTTTTTTGCCAATTTTAACTGCACACTTGTTGTTTGTGTACATGGATTTTATAGCTTCATATATTTTTCCCCCAACACCGCTTTCCATCAATTTGTATAGCAGACCCTCGTGCCAAATTGAGTCAAAAGCTTTTTGAAATTAACAATGCATGAGAACACTTTTCCTTTGTTTTGGTGTGTTTGTCAATTAGGGTGTGCAGAGGGTGGCAGGTAGCCTAGTGGTTAGAGCGTTGGGAGAGAGAGATAAAACCCTTATAAACCCTATAGCGGCAGATAGCCTAGTGGTTTCGAGCGTTGGGCCAGTAACCTACTTAATGTAGTGACAGTGTGGGGCGGCAGGTAGCCTAGTGGTTAGAGCATTGGGCTAGTAACCTACTTAATGTAGTGACAGTGTGGGGCGGAAGGTAGCCAAGTGGTTAGAGCATTGGGCCAGGTTGCTAGATCGAATCCCTGAGCTGACAAGGTAAAAATCTGTCGTTCTGCCCCTGAACAAGGCAGTTCCTAGGCCTTCATTGTAAATAAGAATCTGTTCTTAACTGACTTGCCTAGTTAAATAAAATGAATATGTGGTCTGTTGTACGGTAATTTGTTATATTTGACATTTGCTCAGTACATTGTTTTCACTGAGGAAATGTTCGAGTCTGCTGTTAATGATAATGCAGAGGATTTTCCCAAGGTTGCTGTTGACACATATGCCATGGTACAGTAGTTATTGGGGTCAAATTTCCCTCCACTTTTGTGGATTGGGGTTGGTTCCAAATATTGGGGAAGATGCCCAAACTGAGGATGATGTTAAAGAGTTTAAGAATAGCCCATTTGAATTTGTGGTCTGTATATTTTATCATTTTGTTTAGGATGGCATCAACACCACAGGCCTTTTTGGGTTAGAGGGTTTGTATTTTGGCCTGAAGTTCATTCAATGTAATTGGAGAATCCAGTGGGTTTCTGTTCTTTAATAGTTGATTCTAAGATTTGTATTTGATCATGTTTTTTCTGTTCTCAGTACAGCTGACTCTAGACAGCTCTCAGTACAGCTGACTCTACACAGTTCTCAGTACAGCTGACTCTACACAGTTCTCAGTACAGCTGACTCTACACAGCTCTCAGTACAGCTGACTCTACACAGCTCTCAGTACAGCTGACTCTACACAGCTCTCAGTACAGCTGACTCTACACAGCTCTCAGTACAGCTGACTCTACACAGCTCTCAGTACAGCTGACTCTACACAGTTCTCAGTACAGCTGACTCTACACAGTTCTCAGTACAGCTGACTCTACACAGTTCTCAGTACAGCTGACTCTACACTGTTCTCAGTACAGCTGACTCTACACAGTTCTCAGTAGAGTTGACTCTACACAGTTCTCAGTACAGCTGACTCTACACTGTTCTCAGTACAGCTGACTCTAGACAGCTCTCAGTACAGCTGACTCTAGACAGCTCTCAGTACAGCTGACTCTACACAGTTCTCAGTACAGTTGACTCTAGACAGCTCTCAGTACAGCTGACTCTAGACAGCTCTCAGTACAGCTGACCCTAGACAGCTCTCAGTACAGCTGACTCTACACAGTTCTCAGTACAGCTGACTCTACACAGTTCTCAGTACAGCTGACTCTACACTGTTCTCAGTACAGCTGACTCTAGACAGCTCTCAGTACAGCTGACTCTAGACAGCTCTCAGTACAGCTGACTCTACACAGCTCTCAGTACAGCTGACTCTACACAGTTCTCAGTACAGCTGACTCTACACAGTTCTCAGTACAGCTGACTCTACACAGTTCTCAGTACAGCTGACTCTAGACAGCTCTCAGTACAGCTGACTCTACACTGTTCTCAGTACAGCTGACTCTAGACAGTTCTCAGTACAGCTGACTCTACACAGTTCTCAGTACAGCTGACTCTACACTGTTCTCAGTACAGCTGACTCTACACAGTTCTCAGTACAGCTGACTCTACACTGTTCTCAGTACAGCTGACTCTACACAGTTCTCAGTACAGCTGACTTCAGTTCCTCACAGAAGAGATAACAAAAAGAAAGACAATATGAATATGAAATGAACACATCCCTCCTCCCCTTCTTACAGATAAAGAAACAGCAGCAGGATGTGATGGGCTTCCTGTCAGCCAATAAGATTGAGTTTGAGGAGTGTGACATCGCTGCCAATGAGGACAACAGGAAGTGGATGAGAGAGAATGTTCCGGAGGAGGCTCGACCCGCTGCAGGGAACCCTCTACCTCCGCAGATCTTCAACCAGGACAGATACTGCGGGGTGGGTGCAGGATAATGAGCGATAGTGAATTCTAATGGATTGGTATCATGCTTGGTATCACTCACTCAGCAGGTGTACGAGCATCATTCTGTTTCTATGTTAGTCTGTAACAGCCCTACTAGAGTTTTCATTAGATTGACCCAGTTTTTCTGTCCAGGTTTAGAGAGTTGAATGTGGGTTCAGCTCAGTCAGTCAGGCATCATGTTGACTAATAGGATGTAGTAGAGGGGTGATGAGGTTATGGTATAAATGACCATAACCTCATCACCTCATCAGTAGAGGGGTGATGAGGTTTTGGTATAAAGGACTAATAGAGGATGTAGTAGAGGGGTGATGAGGTTATGGTATAAAGGGCTAATAGAGGATGTAGTAGAGGGGTGATGGGGTTATGGTATAAAGGACTAATAGAGGATGTAGTAGAGGGGTGATGAGGTTATGGTATAAAGGACTAATAGAGGATGTAGCAGAGGGGTGATGAGGTTATGGTATAAAGGACTAATAGAGGATGTAGTAGAGGGGTGATGAGGTTATGGTATAAAGGACTAATAGAGGATGTAGTAGAGGGGTGATGAGGTTATGGTATAAAGGACTAATAGAGGATGTAGTAGAGGGTTCAATAACACATAAGACAGAGGAGATGACATGAAGCTTCAGTAAAGTTTGTGCTCTGTAGTAAAGTGTGTGTGTGTGTGTGTGTGTGTGTGTGTGTGTGTGTGTGTGTGTGTGTGTGTGTTGTAACGTAACTGTTTTTGCTGTTGGGTGTGAAGCCAGCTTGTCCTGTGAGATAATAAAATAAGCTGGACTTGCTATTATTGAATAGCTCCTGTTAACCTTCTCTCTCTCCTTCAGAACTACGAGGCTGTAGGGTTTATAAGGGATTTATCTCTCTCTCCTTCAGAACTACGAGGCTGTAGGGTTTATAAGGGGGTTATCTCTCTCTCCTTCAGAACTACGAGGCTGTAGGGTTTATAAGGGGTTTATCTCTCTCCTTCAGAACTACATGGCTGTAGGGTTTATAAGGGGTTTATCTCTCTCTCCTTCAGAACTACGAGGCTGTAGGGTTTATAAGGGGTTTATCTCTCTCCTTCAGAACTACATGGCTGTAGGGTTTATAAGGGGGTTATCTCTCTCTCCTTCAGAACTACGAGGCTGTAGGGTTTATAAGGGGTTTATCTCTCTCCTTCAGAACTACATGGCTGTAGGGTTTATAAGGGGTTTATCTCTCTCCTTCAGAACTACGAGGCTGTAGGGTTTATAAGGGGTTTATCTCTCTCCTTCAGAACTACATGGCTGTAGGGTTTATAAGGGGTTTATCTCTCTCCTTCAGAACTACGAGGCTGTAGGGTTTATAAGGGGGTTATCTCTCTCTCCTTCAGAACTACATGGCTGTAGGGTTTATAAGGGGTTTATCTCTCTCCTTCAGAACTACGAGGCTGTAGGGTTTATAAGGGGTTTATCTCTCTCCTTCAGAACTACATGGCTGTAGGGTTTATAAGGGGTTTATCTCTCTCCTTCAGAACTACGAGGCTGTAGGGTTTATAAGGGGGTTATCTCTCTCTCCTTCAGAACTACATGGCTGTAGGGTTTATAAGGGGGTTATCTCTCTCTCCTTCAGAACTACATGGCTGTAGGGTTTATCTCTCTCTCCTTCAGAACTACATGGCTGTAGGGTTTATCTCTCTCTCCTTCAGAACTACGAGGCTGTAGGGTTTATAAGGGGTTTATCTCTCTCCTTCAGAACTACATGGCTGTAGGGTTCATCTCTCTCTCCTTCAGAACTACGAGGCTGTAGGGTTTATAAGGGGTTTATCTCTCTCTCCTTCAGAACTACATGGCTGTAGGGTTTATAAGGGTTTTTATCTCTCTCTCCTTCAGAACTACATGGCTGTAGGGTTTATCTCTCTCTCCTTCAGAACTACGAGGCTGTAGGGTTTATAAGGGATTTATCTCTCTCTCCTTCAGAACTACATGGCTGTAGGGTTTATAAGGGATTTATCTCTCTCTCCTTCAGAACTACGAGGCTGTAGGGTTTATAAGGGGTTTATCTCTCTCTCCTTCAGAACTACATGGCTGTAGGGTTTATAAGGGATTTATCTCTCTCTCCTTCAGAACTACGAGGCTGTAGGGTTTATAAGGGGTTCATCTCTCTCTCCTTCAGAACTACATGGCTGTAGGGTTTATAAGGGATTTATCTCTCTCTCCTTCAGAACTACGAGGCGGTAGGGTTTATAAGGGGTTCATCTCTCTCTCCTTCAGAACTACATGGCTGTAGGGTTTATAAGGGATTTATCTCTCTCTCCTTCAGAACTACGAGGCGTTCTTTGATGCCAGAGAAGACAATATTGTCTACGCTTTCCTGGGTCTCACCGCTCCCCCTGGATCTAAGGTACCCTAACCTCTACACCCAAATCCCTAACTCTTCCTGGGTCTGGTAGAGGCAGAATCAGATAACCCACTCGCCGCCCAATTCTTGCAAGGCACCTTGATCTCCGCCCCCTGTAGTTCCTTATGTTCTTCATGTGAATGATGGGGATTTGGGACTTGTCTGAGAGCAACGTTATATCCTTCTTGTCAGACTCATTAAAGAAATAATCAACATTATGTACAAAATAAGTTACAAACAATGCGAAAAAACACAAAAAATAGTGCAATTGGTTAGGAGCCTGTAAAATGTCAGCCATCCCCTCCGGTGCCATTCTGTATCATTTTACTGCAAGACATTATTATTATATTAGGCTACATGAGCATTCTAGGCCTACAGTCAGTTACTATAGTAGGCTAAAACCTCAGAGGGTTGGAAGTCCCACCCACATCCTCTGTCTGAGGCTGATGAGCACCCCACCAGGCTCTAAGGTAACACACTCTAACTTTAGTCATCAACTTTAGTCCAAGGTACACTTAACAAAGAGCTGCAGTTAGTTTCAGAATGGGTGGCAAGGAATAAGTTAGAACTAAATTTTTCTAAAACTAAAAGCATTGTATTTGGGACAAATCATTCACTAAACCCTAAACCTCAACTGTATCTTGTAATGAATAATGTGGAAATTGAGCAAGTTGAGGTAACTAAACTGCTTGGAGTAACCCTCGATTGTAAACTGTCATGGTCAAAGCATATTGATACAACAGTAGCTAAGATGGGGAGAAGTCTGTCTATAATAAAGTGCTGCGCTACCTTCTTAACAGCACTATCAACAAGGCAGGTCCTACAGGCTCTAGTTTCTACCTTCTTAACAACACTATCAACAAGGCAGATCCTACAGGCCCTAATTTCTACCTTCTTAACAACACTATCAACAAGGCAGGTCCTACAGGCCCTAGTTTCTACCTTCTTAACAACACTATCAACAAGGCAGATCCTACAGGCCCTAATTTCTACCTTCTTAACAACACTATCAACAAGGCAGGTCCTACAGGCCCTAGTTTCTACCTTCTTAACAACACTATCAACAAGGCAGGTCCTACAGGCCCTAGTTTCTACCTTCTTAACAACACTATCAACAAGGCAGGTCCTACAGGCCCTAGTTTCTACCTTCTTAACAACACTATCAACAAGGCAGGTCCTACAGGCCCTAGTTTCTACCCTCTTAGCAACACTATCAACAAGGCAGGTCCTACAGGCCCTAGTTTCTAACTTCTTAACAACACTATCAACAAGGCAGATCCTACAGGTCCTAGTTTCTACCTTCTTAACAACACTATCAACAAGGCAGATCCTACAGGCCCTAGTTTTGACGTACCTGGACTACTGTTCAGTCGTCTGGTCAAGTGCCACAATGAGGTGCCACAACTGGCTCAGAACAGGGCAGCATAGTAATCAAACTGCCTTACTGTGTTTGTGAACTGTACTAAAAGAATAGCCTCTTTTTACCTTGGATGTACACAGAGAGCTAATATTAATAATATGCATGTCAATCTCTCCTGGCTCAAAGTGGAAGAGAGATTGACTTCATCACAACTTGTATTTGTCAGAGTTATTGACATGTTGAATGCACCGAGCTGTCTGTCTAAAATACTACATAGAGCCATGACTACATGGAACTCTATTCCACATCAGGTAACTGATGCAGCAGGAGAATTAGATTAAAAAACAGATACAAATACACTTTATGGAAGCGAGGACTGTGAAGCAACACAAACATACGCACAGACACATGCATACACACACACACGATAACATATGCACTATACACACACGTACACATGGATTTTGTGTTGTAGATATGTGGCAGTAGAGTAGGGGCCTGAGGGCACAAATTTAATGTGTTGTGAAATCTGTTCTGAATGTATGTGTGTTGCTGGACCCCAGGAAGAATAGCTGCTGCCTTGACAGGAACTAATGGGGATCCATAATAAATGCAAATACCTCACACTTAACCATAACCACACACCCCTCACATTTATTAACACTTAACCATAACCACACCTGTCACATTCTGTCTTCTATCAGTTACACATATTACCAAACCCAACTTCATCCTGTATATACATACCCCTTTGTCTGTCTGTCTCTGCACCCTGGCTCCCCCTCTCTGCCACTCAGGGAACTTCAGGGAGGTGTGTCTATCACCATGGAGATACAGGGGCTTTCTTTGGTCACACTGAAGCTGTTAAAACCAACAGACCTTACTACTAAAATTCACCACACCTCTGTCCCCCTCCTCACTCTCCCTCTCTCTCTCCCGCCCCACTCTCTCTCTCCCCTTTTCCACTCTACACCTCTCTCTCTCCCCTTCCCCATTCTCTATACCTCTCTCTCTCTCCCCCTCCCTCTTCCTCTCTCTCGCTCTCCCCCCTCCCAATCTCACTCTCCCTTTTCCCACCTCTCTCTCTCCCTCCCGCTCTCTCTTCATATTTCTCTCTGTAGGAGGCTGAGGCCCTAGCCAAGAGAGAGCAGCAATAGTTCCACAGTGCTCCTTCCTCCAACCACAGACCAGACCAGACCATGACCAAGCCAGAGCCTGCTGGGCATATTATTCTCACTTTGTTAGAGGTCAGGGGGTTCTTTCCAGATGTTTAGTTTAGTTTTGTTGTTGTTGTGTCTCATGCTTCAGCTGTGCCTTATCAGCTGGGTGTGAGGAGGTACTGAAGCAGAGCATGCTGGGTACCCATGAGTCCATCCGCTGGCCTTAAAGCCTGTTGTCTGAATGTCTCCACACCTGATGTCATGATGTCCCAGTCAGTCTGAATGCATGTCCTCTAGAAGACAGGATGTACTATCAGAGTAGCACTTCTCTCTAATGTTAAACACAAAATGTTGCCTTCCTCCTCTCTCCAAATGTCCCAGCTGTCCTCCTGTCTACTTCTTCCTCTCCCTCCACTATTCTCAGCAATCTGACCATCTTCTGTTCTACAGAGAACACGGCACCTAGATGCTAGTTGTTTTATGCCTGAGGCCCTGTGACTTAATGTTTCGATAGAGATGAAATGTGATAAAGATAACATGAAGTAATACAAATATAACATGCCAAAATATACATCTGTAACGGAAGCAGAGAGATGATGTATTATTGTAAACATGTCTGTATACCGCTAACTACTCAATTCAGATTCACACATATACTGGTCAGAATGTTTGTTCAGCTTGGTGCCATAGTATAATATGATCCATATAATCTCTCCTCTCTTCTCTGCCTCACCATAATAGTCTTATTTGTATGTACAATAAAGATCTGAGAGTTGTTTTACTGGTTATAACAGCGTTGTGCATTGATGTTATCACACATTGACTGTCTAGAAACTGTATAGGCTAGTGGCAAGGCCTCCACATTTCTTTTTAGATAACCTTACCCGAGGTGGAACAAAACACAACCATGTCTTTTCACATCTCTAATGTCTCCTCCCATTTGTCAAATGGATGGTTGAATGATGTTGTGACAGAAACTCATGGAACCCAATATTGCAACTGATATTGCAAAAATGTGGAATACAAGTAATCTGCTGTCTTACATACTTTTAATGCATCTTGTAAATATAGACCTGTAAACACATTTACAATAGGCGTAAATATCAACTATGAATTTTTATGATGAATTTAAGTTTTACTTTTTGGTAGCTGATTAATAGATAAGTCAAATGTTCTCTCATTCAGTGCTGTATGGTCCTGTCTGACAACAATACACACAGTTACACATGTCTTTTGGTGCAGTGGCTATTGTAATCATCTCTAAGGAAAACAAGTGTGCTCAGAGATCGAAATTACATTTTTGGGGGGCCAAGGCTCCTTTTGGGGTCCATACAGGCTGGTCCAGCATAGGAGCTGGTTTGGCTGGTGACCAGCCTTAGCAGTGTTTTCGTGGTGCCTTAGCAGCGTTTTCGTGGTGCCTTAGCAGCGTTTTCGTGGTGCCTTAGCAGCGTTTTCGCGGTGCCTTAGCAGCGTTTTCGCGGTGCCTTAGCAGCGTTTTCGCGGTGCCTTAGCAGCGTTTTCGCGGTGCCTTAGCAGTGTTTTCATGGTGCCTTAGCAGTGTTTTCATGGTGCCTTAGCAGTGTTTTAGCAGTCAGAAAGATTAATAAATTAGATGACCTAAACCATCTGGAACAACCATTTCAGTAATGGATGCAATAGTTGAGAAAAATGTATATTATGTATCTTTCGCCTCTAGATTTGTCTTTGTGTTGCATAAGATTCATTAATCAGTCAATGCAAAAACACTAACAAAAAAAGATATTGAAACAATTACAATAGAGCATTCTGGGAAATATAATAATGATGGGCGTGGTAAGAACAGTTTGACCAGCATGGACCAGTTTGGTCACCATTATACGAGCATCCCCAATATGGACCAGTTTGGTCACCATACCAGCATCCCCAATATGGACCGTTTGGTCACCATCATACCAGCATCCCCAATATGGACCAGTTTGGTCACCATCATACCAGCAACCCCAATATGGACCAGTTTGGTCACCATCATACCAGCATCCACAATATGGACCAGTTTGGTCACTATCATACCAGCATCCACAACACGCACCAGTTTGGTCACTATCCTACCAGCATCCCCAACACGCACCCGTTTGGTCACCATCATACCAGCATCCCCAACACGCACCTGTTTGGTCACCATCATACCAGCATCCCCAATATGGACCAGTTTGGTCACTATCATACCAGCATCCCCAATACGGACCAGTTTGGTCACTATTATACCAGCATCCCCAACATGCACCAGTTTGGTCACCATCATACCAGCATCCCCAATATGGACCAGTTTGGTCACTATCATACCAGCATCCCCAATATGGACCAGTTTGGTCACCATCATACCAGCAACCCCAATATGGACCAGTTTGGTCACCATCATACCAGCAACCCCAATATGGACCAGTTTGGTCACCATCATACCAGCATCCCCAATATGGACCAGTTTGGTCACTATCATACCAGCATCCACAACACACACCAGTTTGGTCACTATCCTACCAGCATCCCCAACACGCACCCGTTTGGCCACCATCATACCAGCATCCCCAACACGCACCTGTTTGGTCACCATCATACCAGCATCCCCAATATGGACCAGTTTGGTCACTATCATACCAGCATCCCCAATATGGACCAGTTTGGTCACCATCATACCAGCATCCCCAATACGGACCAGTTTGGTCACCATCATACCAGCAACCCCAACATGGACCAGTTGGGTCACCATCATACCAGCATCCCCAATATGGACCAGTTTAGTCACTATCATACCAGCATCCCCAACATGGACCAGTTTGGTCACCATCATACCAGCATCCCCAACATGACGCTTGGCATTCATTCAAGTCAAAGAGTTGAATCTTGCTTTTATCTGAGAGTCTTTATGAGCCTTTAGGTGCCTTTTGCCAAACTCCAAGCAGGCTGTCATGTGCCTTTTACTGAGGAGTGGCTTCCGTCTGGCCACTCTACCATAAAAGCCTGATTGATGGAGTGCTGCAGAGACCTCCTTGACCAAGGCTCTTCTCCCCGATTGCTCAGTTTGGCCGGGCGGCCAGCTCTAGGAAGAGTGTTGGTGGTTCCAAACTTCTTCCATTTAAGAATGATGGAGGCCACTGTTCTTGGGGACCTTCAATGCTGCAGACATTTTTTGGTACCCTTCTTAGATCTGTGCCTCCACACAATCCTGTCTCGGAGCTCTACGGACAATTCCTTTGACCTCGTGGCTTGATTTCTGCTCTGACATACACTGTCAACTGTGGGACCTTATATAGACAAGTGTGTGCCTTTCCAAATCATGTCCAATCAATTGAATTTACCGCAGGTGGACTCCAATCAACCTGTAGAAACATCTCAATGATGATCAATGGAAACAGGATGCACCTGAGCTCAATTTCAAATCTCATAGTAAAGTGTCTGAATACTTATGTAAATAAGGTATCTGTTTTTTTATTTTTAATACATTTGCAAACATTTCTAAAAACCTGTTTTCGCTTTGTCATTATGGGGTATTGTGCGTAGATTTGTATTTATTCAATCCATTTTAGAATAAGGCTGTAACGTAACAACATGTGGAAAAAGGTCAAGGGGTCTGAATACTTTCTGAATGCAAAGTATGCCAATATCCATGCAAACAGAGGAAAAAACTAAATCTGAAAGTTCTAGGGCTCGATTCAATCACATTAGCGTTGACACCGTATGGCGTTTGTTTTGTCGGAAGTGGATCTGCATTAGAGCTGTCAAATCCACAAGCAGCACCTTGTGTAACCTTATCGCCTACACTACCTTTGAATGCAACGAAATCCAGCAGCTTTATATCTGACAAATCCCATGCAACCGCATTAGAAGTCCATGCAGCCACGTCAGAAGTTCATGCAGCCGCGTTAGAAGTTCATGCAGCCGAGTTAGAAGTCCATGCAGCCGAGTTAGAAGTTCACGCAGCCGCGTTAGAAGTTCATGCAGCCGCGTTAGAAGTTCACGCAGCCGCGTTAGAAGTTCACGCAGCCGCGTTAGAAGTTCACGCAGCCGCGTTAGAAGTTCATGCAGCCGAGTTAGAAGTTCACGCAGCCGCGTCAGAAGTTCATGCAGCCGAGTTAGAAGTTCATGCAGCGGCGTTAGAAGTCCATGCAGCCGAGTTAGAAGTTCACGCAGCCGAGTTAGAAGTTCACGCAGCCGCGTTAGAAGTTCATGCAGCCGAGTTAGAAGTCCATGCAGCCGAGTTAGAAGTTCATGCAGCCGAGTTAGAAGTTCATGCAGCCGCGTTAGAAGTTCATGCAGCCGAGTTAGAAGTTCATGCAGCGGCGTTAGAAGTTCATGCAGCCGAGTTAGAAGTTGATGCAGCCGAGTTAGAAGTTCATGCAGCCGAGTTAGAAGTTCATGCAGCCGAGTTAGAAGTTGATGCAGCCGAGTTAGAAGTTCATGCAGCGGCGTTAGAAGTTCACGCAGCCACGTCAGAAGTTCACGCAGCCGAGTTAGAAGTTCATGCAGCGGCGTTAGAAGTTCATGCAGCCGAGTTAGAAGTTCATGCAGCCGAGTTAGAAGTTCACGCAGCCGCGTTAGAAGTTCATGCAGCCGAGTTAGAAGTCCATGCAGCCGAGTTAGAAGTTCATGCAGCCGAGTTAGAAGTTCATGCAGCCGCGTTAGAAGTTCATGCAGCCGAGTTAGAAGTTCATGCAGCGGCGTTAGAAGTTCATGCAGCCGAGTTAAAGTTCATGCAGCCGAGTTAGAAGTTGATGCAGCCGAGTTAGAAGTTCATGCAGCCGAGTTAGAAGTTCATGCAGCCGAGTTAGAAGTTGATGCAGCCGAGTTAGAAGTTCACGCAGCCGCGTCAGAAGTTCATGCAGCCGAGTTAGAAGTTCATGCAGCGGCGTTAGAAGTTCACGCAGCCACGTCAGAAGTTCACGCAGCCGAGTTAGAAGTTCATGCAGCGGCGTTAGAAGTCCATGCAGCCGAGTTAGAAGTTCATGCAGCCGAGTTAGAAGTTCACGCAGCCGCGTCAGAAGTTCATGCAGCCGAGTTAGAAGTTCATGCAGCGGCGTTAGAAGTTCACGCAGCCGAGTTAGAAGTTCACGCAGCCGCGTTAGAAGTTCATGCAGCCGCGTTAGAAGTTCACGCAGCCGCGTTAGAAGTTCACGCAGCCGAGTTAGAAGTTCACGCAGCCGCGTTAGAAGTTCATGCAGCCGAGTTAGAAGTTCATGCAGCCGCGTTAGAAGTTCACGCAGCCGAGTTAGAAGTTCACGCAGCCGCGTTAGAAGTTCATGCAGCCACGTCAGAAGTTCATGCAGCCGAGTTAGAAGTTCATGCAGCCGCGTTAGAAGTTCACGCAGCCGAGTTAGAAGTTCACGCAGCCGCGTTAGAAGTTCATGCAGCCGCGTTAGAAGGTCACGCAGCCGAGTTAGAAGTTCATGCAGCCGCGTTAGAAGGTCACGCAGCCGAGTTAGAAGTTCATGCAGCCGAGTTAGAAGTTCACGCAGCCGCGTTAGAAGTTCATGCAGCCGAGTTAGAAGTTCACGCAGCCGCGTTAGAAGTTTACGCAGCCGAGTTAGAAGTTCATGCAGCCGCGTTAGAAGTTCATGCAGCCGAGTTAGAAGTTCATGCAGCCGCGTTAGAAGTCCATGCAGCCGAGTTAGAAGTCCATGCAGCCGAGTTAGAAGTTCATGCAGCCGCGTTAGAAGTCCATGCAGCCGCGTTAGAAGTCCATGCAGCCGAGTTAGAAGTCCATGCAGCCGAGTTAGAAGTTCATGCAGCCGAGTTAGAAGTTCACGCAGCCGCGTTAGAAGTTCATGCAGCCGCGTTAGAAGTTCACGCAGCCGAGTTAGAAGTTCACGCAGCCGAGTTAGAAGTCCATGCAGCCGAGTTAGAAGTTCACGCAGCCGAGTTAGAAGTTCACGCAGCGGCGTTAGAAGTTCATGCAGCCGAGTTAGAAGTTCATGCAGCCGAGTTAGAAGTTCATGCAGCCGAGTTAGAAGTTCATGCAGCCGAGTTAGAAGTTCATGCAGCGGCGTTAGAAGTCCATGCAGCCGAGTTAGAAGTTCATGCAGCCGAGTTAGAAGTCCATGCAGCCGAGTTAGAAGTTCACGCAGCCACGTCAGAAGTTGAATGCATGATGCTCTATTGTAGGGTATAGGCCCCACCCCTACAGTGAGCAGCACTACAATAGGCCCCACTCCTAACCCCAACCCTAACCCCACCCCTACAGTGAGTATAACTACCATAGGCCCCACCCCTAAACCCGCCCCTACAATGAGCTGCACTACCACCAGTCAGGGATTTAGGGTCAGCTGATGTTAACAGTAACCCTAAATCCCTCTACATATCGAAAGAGGATAGAACGGGAGTTGAACCAGCACCTACAGCCAATAACTCCAAATGGCCTGAATGAGAAGTTCTAGAAAATGGATTTTAACAGACAGGACGATGGAATAGAACATGGTTTTATTAAATTTGATATATCATGTTTTATTTTGCCTTTCCTTTGCTCTCCTTTTTAACATAATAAAACAATAAAACCAAGTCAATGCATAATGTTTGTTTATTATTCATATCATCAAACAACACTATGGTTGAATATACAGTCTCTTACCATATCTGATCCTGTACTGGGTTAGGGTTAGACTAACCCTAACCTTACCCTAACCTAACCCTAACCTATCCCTAACCTATCCCTAACCTAAAACCTCCCAGATAGATGGTAAAATCAGAAGACTAATCAGGAGAGATAAGAACACACTCCACAACTATCAAATTCTATGTGTGTGAGGATAACCTCACACACATAGAACAACTGGCAAAACAACTGTAAAATAACCCAAACATAATCATCATACCAGCAGATAAAGGTTCAGAAATAGTAATAATAGATAAACATTGATACATACAGTATATGAAGCCAATTGATCATTGTCTAACATTTTAAACCAATAGAAAACAGTATACAACAAAAGACAGAGTTAAGGACAATAATAAAAAGACTCTATAACCAACATTTACATCACAGCAAAACAACGGGACTTTCTCTACGGTACAGACACCCCACGACCTAGACTATTCTACTTACTGTTAAAGATACACAAAGAACCGGGGACATGGACAATTCCCTTTGAAATTCCTCCATTGTATCGGATTGTAATAGTGAATCCTATAACATCTCAAGGTATATAGACCATTATATTAACCCTCTCACCACCAGGCACCCCAGCTTTCTCAGGGACACTTACCACTTCATGGAGAGGATTGGAACCACAGTTGTTCCCGCCCAAACCCACATATTCACAATAGATATTTATAGCCTATACACTAATATAAATACAGCAACAGGAATACAAGCAGTCAGAAACATTTGAAGAATTGGAGATTCTTCAAAGTAGCCACCTTTTGTCTTGATGACAGCTTTGCACACTCTTCGTATTCTCTCAACCAGCTTCACCTGGAATGCTTTTTCAACTGTCTGGAAGGAGTTCCCACATATACTGAGCACCTGTTGGCTGCTTTTCCTTCACTCTGCAGAATACTGTGGTAGCCATGCTGGTTAAGTGTGCCTTGAATTCTAAATAAATCACTGACAGTGAAGCACCCCCACACCATCACACCTCCTTTTCCATGCTTCACGGTGGGAATCACACATGCAGAGATTATCCATTCACCTACTCTGCACCCCACACCATAACCTAGACTCATCAGACAAAAGGACAGATTTTCACTGGTTTAATGTCCATTGCTTATGATTCTTGGACCAAGAAAGTCTCTTCTAATTATGGTTGTCCTTTAGTAGTGATTTCTTTGCAGCAATTCGACCATGAAGGCCTGATTCACGCAGTCTCCTCTGAACAGTTGATGTTGAAATGTGTCTGTTACTTGAACTCTGTGAAGAATTTATTTGGGCTGTAATCTGAGGCTGGTAACTCTAATGAATTTATCCTCTGCAGCGGAGGTAACTCTGGGTCTTCCTTTCCTGTGGCAGTCCTCATGAGAGCCAGTTTCATCATAACGTTTGATGGCTTTGCGACTGCACTTGAAGAAACTTCCAAAGTTCTTGAGTGACTTCATGTCTTAAAGTAATGATGGACTGTCGTTTCTCTTTGCTTATTTGAGCTGTTCTTGCCATAATATGGACTTGATCTTTTACCAAGTAGGGCTATCTTCTGTATACCAAATCAAAGTTTATTTGTCACGTGTGCCTTACGCCTTCACCTTACAGTGAAATGCTTACTTACAGGCTCTAACCAATGGTGCAAAAAAAAGGTGTGTGTGTGTAGGTAAGTAAAGAAATAAAACAACAGTAAAAAGACATTTGAAAAAAGAGTAGCAAGGCTATATACAGACACCTGTTAGTCAGGCTTATTGAGGTAGTATGTACATGTAGGTATCGTTAAAGTGACTATGCATATATGATGAACAGAGAGTAGCAGAAGGGTAAAAAGAGGGGTTGGCGGGTGGTGGGACACAATGCAGATAGCCTGGTTGGCCAATGTGCGGGAGCACTGGTTGGTCGGGCCAATTTAGGTAGTATGTACATGAATGTATAGTTAAAGTGACTATGCATACAACATAAACAGAGAGTAGCAGCAGTGTAAAAGAGGGGTTGGGAGAGGGCACACAATGCAAATAGTCCGGGTAACCATTTGGTTACCTGTTCAGGAGTCTTATGGCTTGGGGGTAAAAACTGTTGAGAAGCCTTTTTGTCCGAGACTTGGCACTCCGGTGCCGCTTGCCATGCGGTAGTAGAGAGAACAGTCTATGACTGGGGTCTTTGACAATTTTTAGGGCCTTCCTCTGACACCGCCTGGTGTAGAGGTCCTGGATGGCAGACAGCTTTGCCCCAGTGATGTACTGGGCCATACGCACTACCCTCTCAACTCACCATCATTACGACCAGGAATACGACTTTCCCAAAGCAGAACCTGTGTTTTGCCCCCCACCCGGGACAATGGATCGGATCCCAGCCGGCGAACAAAAACAACGACGCCGTAAAAGGGGCAGACGAAGCGGTCTTCGTCTCCGGAGACGGGCACATCGCGCACCACTCCCTAGGATACTACTCGCCAATGTCCAGTCTCTTGACAACAAGGTTGATGAAACCCGAGCAAGGGTAGCATTCCAGAGAGACATCATAGACTGTAAAGTTCTTTGCTTCAAGGAAACATGGCTCACTCGAGACACGCTATTGGAATCGATACAGCCAGCTGGTTTCTTCACGCATCGCACCGACAGAAACAAACATCTTTCTGGTAAGAAGAGGGGCGGGGGGGTATGCCTTATGATTAACGAGACGTGGTGTGATCATAACAACATACAGTAACTCCAGTCCTTCTGTTCACCTGACTTAGAATTCCTCACAATCAAATGTCGATCACATTATCTACCAAGAGAATTCTCTTTGATTATAACCACAGCGCGCATATATTCCCCCCCAAGCAGACACATCGATGGCCCTGAACGAACTTTATTTGACTCTATGTAAACTGGAAACCACATATCCTGAGGTTGCATTCATTGTAGCTGGGGATTTTAACAAGGCTAATCTGAAAACAAGACTCCCTAAATTCTATCAGCATAGAATTTATCAGCATTGTGCTACCAGGGCTGGTAAAACCCTGGATCATTGTTATTCTAACTTCCGCGATGCATATAAGGAGCTCCCCCACCCTCCTTTCGGAAAAGCTGACCACGACTCCATTTGGTTGCTTCCAGCCTATAGGCAGAAACTAAAACAGGAAGCTCCCGCTCTCAGGTCTGTTCAACGCTGGTCCGACCAATCTGATTCCACGCTTCAAGATTGCTTCGATCACGTGGATTGGGAAATGTTCCGCATTGCGTCAAACAATAACATTGACGAATACGCTGATTCGGTGAGCGAGTTCATTAGCAAGTGCATTGGCGATGTCGTACCCACAGTAACTATTAAAACATTCCCCAACCAGAAACTGTGAACTGATGGCAGCATTCGCGCGAAACTGAAAGCACAAACCACTGCTTTTCACCAGGGCAAGGTGACCGGAAACATGAGCGAATACAAACAGTGTAGCTATTCCTCCGCAAGGCAATCAAACAAGCTAAGCGTCAGGATAGAGACAAAGTAGAGTCGCAATTCAACGGCTCAGAAACAAGAGGCATGTGGCAGGGTCTACAGTCAATCACGGATTACAAAAAGAAAACCAGCCCTGTCGCGGACCAAGATGTCTTGATCCCAGACAGACTAAACAACTTCTTTGCTCGCATTGAGGACAATACAGTGCCACTGACACAGCCCGCTACCAAAACCTGCGGACTCTCCTTCACTGCAGCCGACGTAAGTAAAACATTTAAATGTGTTCACCCTCGCAAGGTTGCAGGCCCAGACGGCATCCCCAGCCGCGTCCTCAGAGCATGCGCAGACCAGCTGGCTGGTGTGTTTACGGATATATTCAATCAATCCTTATCCCAGTATGCTGTTCCAACATGCTTCAAGAGGGCCACCATTGTTCCTGTTCCCAAGAAAGCTAAGATAACTGAGCAAAACGACTACCGCCCCGTAGAACTCACTTCCGTCATCATGAAGTGCTTTGAGAGACTAGTCAAGGACTATATCACCTCCACCCTACCTGACACCCTAGACCCACTCCAATATGCTTACCGCCCTAATAGGTCCACTCTGGGTCTCGACCCCGCCCTGTGCAACTGGGTACTGGACTTCCTGATGGGCCGCCCCCAGGTGGTGAGGGTAGGTAACAACATCTCCACCCCGCTGATCCTCAACACTGGGTCCCCACAAGGGTTCGTTCTGAGCCCTCTCCTGTACTCCCTGTTCACCCACAACTGCGTGGCCATGCACGCTTCCAACTCAATCATCAAGTTTGCGGACGACACTACAGTGGTAGGCTTGATTACCAACAACGACGAGACAGCCTACAGGGAGGAAGTGAGGGCCCTCGGAGTGTGGTGTCAGGAAAATAACCTCACACTCAACGTCAACAAAACAAAGGAGATGATCGTGGATTTCAGGAAACAGCAGAGGGAGCCACTGCCTGTTCACCTCCGCTATCATCCAGAAGGCGAGGTCAGTACAGGTGCATCAAAGCAGGGACCGAGAGACTGAACAACAGCTTCTATCTCAAGGCCATCAGACTGTTAAACAGCCATCACTAACATTGAGTGGCTGCTGCCATACATGTAAAAAAAATTGTATCACTAGCCACTTTAAACAATGCCACTTAATATAATGTTTACATACCCTACATTACTCATCTCATATGTATATACTGTACTCGATACCATCTACTGCATCTTGCCTATGCCGTTCTGTACCATCACTCATTCATATATCTTTATGTACATATTCTTCATCCCTTTACACTTGTGTGTATAAGGTAGCTGTTGTGAAATTGTTAGGTTAGATTACTCGTTGGTTATTACTGCATTGTCGGAACTAGAAGCACAAGCATTTCGCTACAGTCGCATTAACATCTGCTAACCATGTGTATGTGACAAATAAAATTGGTTTTGATTTGATTTGTTGATGTGGACACCAAGGAATTTGAAGCTCTCAACCTGCTCCACTACAGCCCCGTCGATGAGAATGGGGGCGTGCTCAGTGCTCCTTTTCCTGTAGTCCACAATCAGCTCCTTAGTCTTGGTTACGTTGAGGGATAGGTTGTTATTCTGGCACCACCCGACCAGGTCTCTGATCTCCTCCCTATAGGCTGTCTCGTCGTTGTCGGTGATCAGGCCTATCACTGTTGTGTCGTCAGCAAACTTAATGATGGTGTTGGAGTCGTGCCTCAGTCGTGGGTGAACAGGGAGTACAGGAGGGGACTGAGCACGCACCCCTGGGGAGCTCCAGTGTTGAGGATCAGCGTGGCAGATGTTTTGCTACCTAACCTCACCACCTGCGGGTGGCCTGTCAGGAAGTCCAGGATCCAGTTGCAGATGGAGGTGTTTAGTCCCAGGATCCTTAGCTTGGAGATGAGCTTTGAGGGCTCTATGGTGTTGAACGCTGAGCTGTAGTCAATGAACAGCATTCTCACATAGGTGTTCCTTTCGTCCAGGTGGGAAAGGGCAGTGTGGAGTGTAATAGAGATTGCATCATCTGTGGATATGTTGGGGCGGTATGCAAATTGGAGTGGGTCTAGGGTTTCTGGGATAATGGTGTTGATGTGAGCCATTACCAGCCTTTCAAAGCACTTCATGGCTACGGACGTGAGTGCTATGGGTCTGTAGTCATTTAGGCAGGTTACCTTTGTGTTCTTGGGCACAGGGACTATGGTGGTCTGCTTGAAGCATGTTGGTATTACAGACTCAATCAGGGACATGTTGAAAATGTTAGTGAAGATACCTGCCAGTTGGTCAGCACATGCCCGGAGCACACGTCCTGGTAATCCGTCTGGCTCCGCAGCCTTGTGTATGTTGACCTGTTTAAAGGGCTTACTCACGTCGGCTACGTAGAGCGTGATCACACAGTCGTCCAGAACAGCTGATGCTCTCATGCATGCCTCAGTGTTGCTTGCCTCGAAGCGAGCATAGAAGTGATTTAGCTCGTCTGGTAGGCTCGTGTCACTGGGCAGCTCACGGCTGTGCTTCCCTTTGTACTCTGTAATAGTTTGCAAGCCCTGCCACATCCGACGAGCGTCGGAGCCGGTGTAGTATGATTCAATCTTAGCCCTGTATTGACGCTTTGCCTGTTTGATGGTTCGTCGCAGGGCATAGCGGTATTTCTTGTAAGCTTCCGGGTTAGAGTCCCGCATCTTGAAAGCGGAAGCTCTACCCTTTATCTCAGTGCGAATGTTGCCTGAAATCCATGGCTTCTGGTTGGGGTATGTACGCACAGTCACTGTGGGGACGACGTCCTCAATGCACAAATTGATAAAGCCAGGGACTGATATGGTGTACTCCTCAATGACATCGGAAGAATCCCGGAACATGTTCCAGTCTGTGATAGCAAAACAGTCCTGTAGTTTAGCATCTGCTTCATCTGACCACTTTTTTATAGACCGAGTCACTGGTGCTTCCTGCTTTAATTTTAGCTTGTAAGCAGGAATCAAGAGGATAGAGTTGTGGTCGGATTTACCAAATGGAGGGAAGGGGGAGAGCTTTGTATGCGTCTCTGTGTGTGGAGTACAGGTGATCTAGATTTTTTTTCCCTCTGGTTGCACATTTAACATGTTGATAGAGATTTGGTAGAACTGATTTAAGTTTCCCTGCATTAAAGTCTCCGGCCACTAGGAGCACCGCCTCTGGGTGAATGGTTTCCTGCTTGCTTATTTCCTAAAACAGCTGACGGAGTGCAGTCTTAGTGCCAGCATCTGTCTGTGGTGGTAAATAAACAGCCACTAAAAGTATAGCTGAGAACTCTCTAGGCAAGTAGTGTGGCCTGCAATTTAACACAATATACTCTACTTCAGGCGAGCAAAATCTAGAGACTTCCTTAGATTTTGTGCACCAGCTGTTGTTTACAAATATGCACAGACCGCCCCCCCTCGTCTTACCGGAGTGTGCTGTTCTATCCTGCCCATGCAGCGTGTATCCCGCTAACTGAATATCCATGTCGTCATTCAGCCACGATTCCGTGAAACATAGGACATTACAGTTTTTGATGTCCCGTTGGTAGGATATTCGTGATCTTACCTCGTCTAGTTTATTGTCCAATGATTGCACGTTGGCGATTAATATTGACGGTAACGGCAGCTTTCCTAGTTGTCTTCTGCCGGTCCGGACGAGGCATCCAACTCTTCTTCTTCTGCGTCGCTTCCTTTTGCGAATAATTGGGATGTCTGCCCTGTGGGGTGTTTGGAGAATATCGTGTGAGTCCTGCTTGTTGTTGTTGTTGTTGAAGAAATCTTTGTCTAATCCGAGGTGAGTGATCCCTGTCCTGATATCCAAAAGCTATTTTCTTCTGTAAGATACGGTTGCAGAAACATTATGTACAAAATAATTTACATATATCGCAAAAAAACAAACACATGATAGCACAATTGGTTAGGAGACCGTAAAACGGTGGCCATCTCCTTCGGCGCCATTTACCACCCTTACCTTGTCACGACACAATTGATTGGCTCAAATTTATTAAATTAACTTTTAACAAGGTACACATGTTAATTGAAATGCATTCTAGGTGACTACCTCATGAAACTGGTTGAGAGAATGCCAAGAGTGAGCAAAGCTGTGTCCTGTGTGAATATAAGTATGCTCTCTCTCTCTCTCCCCTCCCGGAGGACCTGAGCCCTATGACCATGTCTCCTTGCTGTCCCCAGTCCACCTGGCTGTGCTGCTGCTCCAGTTTCAACTATTCTGCCTGCGGCTATGGAACCCTGACCTGTTCATCGGACGTGCTACCTGTCCCAGACCTGCTGTTTTTGACTCTCTCTCTCTACCGCACCTGCTATCTCTGACTCTGAATGATCGGCTATGAAAAGCCAACTGACATTTACTCCTGAGATGCTGACCTTGATGTGCTGACCTTGCAACCTACAACCACTGTGATTATTATTGTTAGTTGACCCTGCTGGTCATCTATGAACGTTTGAACATCTTGGCCATGTACTGTTATAATCTCCACCCGGCACAGCCAGAAGAGGACTGGCCACCCCTCAGAGCCTGGTTCCTCTCTAGGTTTCTTCCTAGGTTTTGGCCTTTCTAGGGAGTTTTTCCTAGCCACCGTGCTTCTACATCTGCATTGCTTACTGTTTAGGGTTTTAGGCTGGGTTTCTGTATAGCACTTTGTGACGTTGTTTAATGTAAAAAGGGCTTTATAAATACATTTGATTGATTAATGCAAAGGGTGGCTACTTTGAAGGATCTCAAATATAAAATATATTTCGATTTTTGTAACACTTTTTTGGTTACTACATGATTCCATGTTTTATTTCATAGTTTAATGTTTTCACTATTATTCTACAATGTATAAAATAGTAAAAATAAAGAAAAAACCCTGAATTAGTAGGTGTGTCCAAACTTTTGACTGGTACTGTATCTTATGTCCAATGGGCACTGTCCATCAGCACAATTTTGACAATGGACACTGTCCATTTGCAGTAGAACATGTTAATACTGGGAATGTCTTATGTGTAATGGACACTGGCCATTAACAATATATTACAATGGGCATTTACCATCACGAATTGGACATGTTGTTACATTGCTGAAAGGCCCAATTGTCTGGCTTGTTGAACTCAGGACTGCCTAGCAGTGATAGTGGTTCCTAATCCCTCGCTCGTTAGTGTTGATTTCAGCCTGTCCATTTGGTAATGGTAAATCACTACCTAAATATATTGGAAATGGACAGTGTCCATTGGCCATATGATATACTGCCAGTGCCAATATTTGCAGTATGAAATGTTGGCACAGGGAATATATCATATGGACACTGTCCATTGGCAATATATTACAATGGGCATTTACCATCACGAATTGGACATGCAGTTAAAGGGTTTAAACTAACAAAGTCCACTACTGGAACACTACTGTACAAATACAACTCAAATGTGCTGTCCTATAACTGTTTATAATGATTTTAAGCAATGAGATGGCTGAATTGATTCCTGTCCAAATGCCATATCTTACAATGGCATTGGCCATATGATATATTGTAAGTTCATACATCCCTTTAAAGGCCCTTCTTACTCTCATAATATCGATATATTGAGGGGTACCGGTGGCCCTGCACACGAGGCAAAAGGAATTTTGCAAATCGCATGCCTGAAACCAATGTTATCCTTTGGGAGCAACTCGGATGTCAAACCACATGAACAGCCGCACACAGCTAGAAAAACTTTGTGGCTGATCCACCCCAACCTCCCCATGAACTATCCCACCACATAACTCTCCTATAGAACTCTCCCACCACATAACTCTCCTATAGAACTATCCCACCACATAACTCTCCTATAGAACTCTCCCACCACATAACTCTCCTATAGAACTCTCCTATATAACTCTCCAATAACATACAACAGAGAGTAACAGACATTCTGGATGTTAACAGAGAGTAACAGACATGCTGGATGGTAAAAGAGAGTAACAGACATTCTGGATGGTAAAAGAGAGTAACAGACATTATGGATGGCAACAGAGAGTAACAGACATTCTGGATGGTAACAGACAGTCAATAGAGTAACAGACATTCTGGATGGTAACAGAGAGTAACAGACATTCTGGATGGCAACAGACAGTAACAGACATTCTGGATGGTAACAGACAGTCACAGACATTCTGGATGGTAACAGAGAGTAACAGACATTCTGGATGGTAACAGAGAGTAACAGACATTCTGGATGGTAACAGAGAGTAACAGACATTCTGGCTGGTAACAGACATTCTGGCTGGTAACAGACAGTCAATAGAGTAACAGACATTCTGGATGGTAACAGACAGCCAACAGAGTAACAGACATTCTGGATGGTAACAGACAGCCAACAGAGTAACAGACATTCTGGATGGTAACAGACAGTCAATAGAGTAACAGACATTCTGGATGGTACCAGACAGCCAACAGAGCAACATACATTCTGGATGGTAACAGAGAGTAACAGACATTCTGGATGGTAACAGACAGCCAACAGAGTAACATACATTCTGGATGGTAACAGACAGCCAACAGAGTAACAGACATTCTGGATGGTAACAGACAGCCAACAGAGCAACATACATTCTGGATGGTACCAGACAGCCAACAAAGCAACAGACATTCTGGATGGTAACAGACAGTCAATAGAGTAACAGACATTCTGGATGGTAACAGACAGTCAATAGAGTAACAGACATTCAGGATGGTAACAGACAGCCAACAGAGCAACAGACATTCTGGATGGTAACAGACAGCCAACAGAGAACAGACATGCTGGATGGTAACAGAGAGTAACATACATTCTGGATGGTAACAGACAGTAACAGACATTCTGGATGGTAACAGACAGCCAACAGAGTAACAGACATTCTGGATGGTAACAGACAGCCAACAGAGTAACATACATTCTGGATGGTAACAGACAGCCAACAGAGTAACATACATTCTGGATGGTAACAGACAGTCAATAGAGTAACAGACATTCTGGATGGTAACAGACAGTAACAGACATTCTGGATGGTAACAGAGAGTAACAGACATTCTGGATGGTAACAGACAGCCAACAGAGTAACATACATTCTGGATGGTAACAGACAGTCAATAGAGTAACAGACATTCTGGATGGTAACAGACAGTAACAGACATTCTGGGCAGAGTAACAACAGACGGAGTCGTCAGGTCAGTTATTATGGAGTCTGTTTATTGTTGTGTCTGATACTAGACCAGACAAGGCGTAGTGATAAGTAATAGAAAAGGCATTGTGAGCCCAGCACAGTTAGTTTAGGATCCTTCCACAGGCACAGGGTGTGGAGTGGTTGTGTGTGTCAGTACAGTCACTCTGGTCCGGTCTCAGTCTCTAGTTCCTCTGATACAGACGACTCGTTGAGCTCAGCAATCAATGAACCGTCTTCGTTTACAGTGACCAATGGGAGGTCCTTGTTGGGGTTGACCAATGGTGTCTCGTCATTGCTCCCGGCCAACGGGGACTCGTGATTGGATGCAGAGTTTGTTGTTATGGAGATGGGGTTGGCTCCTCCCTCTGGACTCATGTCCCAGTCCTGATCTGCAGGCTGAGGTAGACTGGCTAGAAGTTCCTACACACACACACACACACACACACAGTCAGAGACACACTATGCTGTTTCGAAATGAAATTATGTTGTGTAAGTGTGGTTGTGTGTGTGTACCTGTTGTCTGTCCAGGTTGTTGGTCCTTACAGCAGTCAGAAGACTCTTGGTGAAGGTCTCCAACTCATAATATCTCTGATTCTGATTCTCTAGTTGGCTCTCCAGATACTGCACCTCCTCAAGCTGAAACACACACAGACAACATGACATACTGGCATATACACATCATGGTATGGTTGTGTGTGTGTGTGTGTGTGTGTGTGTGTGTGTGTGTGTGTGTGTGTGTCCCATCACCTTAAACTCCAGGAGGTTCTGCATGTTTTCCATATCAGATCCGACCATCTCAACACCATCATCATCATCATCATCATCATCATCAATCACCTCTATCTTCTGTCAGGAAACACAACCCTATATAATCAGTGACTAAATCTGTCAGGAAACACAACCCTATATAATCAGTGACTAAATCTGTCAGGAAACACAACCCTATATAGTCAGTGACTAAATCTGTCAGGAAACACAACCCTATATAATCAGTGACTAAATCTGTCAGGAAACACAACCCTATATAGTCAGTGACTAAATCTGTCAGGAAACACAACCCTATATAATCAGTGGCTAAATCTGTCAGGAAACACAACCCTATATAATCAGTGGCTAAATCTGTCAGGAAACACAACCCTATATAATCAGTGGCTAAATCTGTCAGGAAACACAACCCTATATAGTCAGTGGCTAAATCTGTCAGGAAACACAACCCTATATAGTCAGTGACTAAATCTGTCAGGAAACACAACCCTATATAATCAGTGGCTAAATCTGTCAGGAAACACAACCCTATATAATCAGTGGCTAAATCTGTCAGGAAACACAACCCTATATAGTCAGTGGCTAAATCTGTCAGGAAACACAACCCTATATAATCAGTGACTAAATCTGTCAGGAAACACAACCCTATATAGTCAGTGGCTAAATCTGTCAGGAAACACAACCCTATATAATGAGTGACTAAATCTGTCAGGAAACACAACCCTATATAATCAGTGACTAAATCTGTCAGGAAACACAACCCTATATAATCAGTGACTAAATCTGTCAGGAAACACAACCCTATATAGTCAGTGACTAAATCTGTCAGGAAACACAACCCTATATAATCAGTGGCTAAATCTGTCAGGAAACACAACCCTATATAATCAGTGGCTAAATCTGTCAGGAAACACAACCCTATATAATCAGTGGCTAAATCTGTCAGGAAACACAACCCTATATAGTCAGTGGCTAAATCTGTCAGGAAACACAACCCTATATAGTCAGTGACTAAATCTGTCAGGAAACACAACCCTATATAATCAGTGGCTAAATCTGTCAGGAAACACAACCCTATATAATCAGTGGCTAAATCTGTCAGGAAACACAACCCTATATAGTCAGTGGCTAAATCTGTCAGGAAACACAACCCTATATAATCAGTGACTAAATCTGTCAGGAAACACAACCCTATATAGTCAGTGGCTAAATCTGTCAGGAAACACAACCCTATATAATCAGTGACTAAATCTGTCAGGAAACACAACCCTATATAATCAGTGGCTAAATCTGTCAGGAAACACAACCCTATATAATCAGTGGCTAAATCTGTCAGGAAACACAACCCTATATAGTCAGTGGCTAAATCTGTCAGGAAACACAACCCTATATAATCTGACTAAATCTGTCAGGAAACACAACCCTATATAATCAGTGGCTAAATCTGTCAGGAAACACAACCCTATATAATCAGTGGCTAAATCTGTCAGGAAACACAACCCTATATAATCAGTGGCTAAATCTGTCAGGAAACACAACCCTATATAATCAGTGGCTAAATCTGTCAGGAAACACAACCCTATATAGTCAGTGGCTAAATCTCAACGCTCTTCTTTACATTCCCATGTTTACAGTGTAAAGTAACAGTCCCTCTAGTGTCATAACAGGGTCTCTAGTCTCTCTAGTGTCATAACAGGGTCTCTAGTCTCTCTAGTGTCATAACAGGGTCTCTAGTCTCTCTAGTGTCATAACAGGGTCTCTAGTGTCTCTAGCATCATAACAGGGTCTCTCTAGTGTCATAACAGGGTCATTCTAGTGTCATAACAGGGTCTTTCTAGTATCATAACAGGGTCTCTCTAGTGTCATAACAGGGTCTCTCTAGTATCATAACAGGGTCTCTAGTATCATAACAGGGTCTCTATAGTCTCTAGTATCATAACAGGGTCACTCTAGTCTCTATAGTATCATAACAGGGTCTCTATAGTCTCTAGTATCATAACAGGGTCACTAGTCTCTCTAGTATCATAACAGGGTCTCTATAGTCTCTAGTATCATAACAGGGTCACTCTAGTCTCTCTAGTATCATAACAGGGTCTCTATAGTCTCTAGTATCATAACAGGGTCTCTCTAGTGCCTCTAGTGTCATAACAGGGTCTCTCTAGTGTCATAACAGGGTCTCTCTAGTGACATAACAGGGTCTCTCTAGTGACATAACAGGGTCTCTCTAGTGTCATAACACGGTCTCTCTAGTGTCATAACACGGTCTCTCTAGTGTCATAACAGTCTCTCTAGTGTCATAACAGTGTCTCTAGTCTCTCTAGTGTCATAACAGGGTCTCTAGTGTCTCTAACATCATAACAGGGTCTTTCTAGTATCATAACAGGGTCTCTAGTTTCTCTAGTGTCATAACAGGGTCTCTCTAGTTTATCTAGTGTCATAACAGGGTCTCTCTAGTTTCTCTAGTGTCATAACAGGGTCTCTATAGTCTCTAGTATCATAACAGGGTCTCTAGTTTCTCTAGTGTCATAACAGGGTCTCTCTAGTTTATCTAGTGTCATAACAGGGTCTCTAGTTTCTCTAGTGTCATAACAGGGTCTCTCTAGTGTCATAACAGGGTCTCTCTAGTGTCATAACAGGGTCTCTCTAGTTTCTCTAGTGTCATAACAGGGTCTCTCTAGTGTCATAACAGGGTATCTAGTGTCATAACAGGGTCTCTCTAGTGTCATAACAGGGTCTCTCTAGTGTCATAACAGGGTCTCTCTAGTGTCATAACAGGGTCTCTCTAGTGTCATAACAGGGTCTCTAGTGTCATAACAGGTTCTCTAGTGTCATAACAGGGTCTCTCTAGTGTCATAACAGGGTCTCTCTAGTGTCATAACAGGGTCTCTCTAGTGTCATAACAGGGTCTCTCTAGTGTCATAACAGGGTCTCTCTAGTGTCATAACAGGGTCTCTCTAGTGTCATAACAGGGTCTCTCTAGTGTCATAACAGGGACTCTCTAGTGTCATAACAGGGACTCTCTAGTGTCATAACAGTGTCTCTCTTGTGTCTCTAGTGTCATAACAGTGTCCCTCTAGTGTCATAACAGTGTCTCTAGTCTCTCTAGTGTCATAACAGGGTCTCTAGTGTCTCTAACATCATAACAGGGTCTTTCTAGTGTCATAACAGGGTATCTAGTGTCATAACATGGTCTCTAGTGTCATAACAGGGTCTCTCTAGTATCATAACAGGGTATCTCTAGTGTCATAACAGGGTCATTCTAGTGTCTCTAGTGTCATAACAGGGTCATTCTAGTGCCTCTAGTGTCATAAAAGGGTCATTCTAGTGTCATAACAGGGTCTCTCTAGTGTCATTAACAGGGTCTCTCTAGTGTCATAACAGGGTCTCTCTAGTGTCATAACAGGGTCTCTCTAGTGTCATAACAGGGTCTCTCTAGTGTCATAACAGGGTCTCTCTAGTGTCATAACAGGGTCTCTCTAGTGTCATAACAGGGTCTCTCTAGTGTCATAACAGGGTCTCTCTAGTGTCATAACAGGGTCTCTCTAGTGTCATAACAGGGTCTCTCTAGTGTCATAACAGGGTCTCTCTAGTGTCATAACAGGGTCTCTCTAGTGTCATAACAGGGACTCTCTAGTGTCATAACAGGGACTCTCTAGTGTCATAACAGTGTCTCTCTTGTGTCTCTAGTGTCATAACAGTGTCCCTCTAGTGTCATAACAGTGTCTCTAGTCTCTCTAGTGTCATAACAGTGTCTCTAGTCTCTCTAGTGTCATAACAGTGTCTCTAGTCTCTCTAGTGTCATAACAGTGTCTCTAGTCTCTCTAGTGTCATAACAGTGTCCCTCTAGTGTCATAACAGTGTCTCTAGTCTCTCTAGTGTCATAACAGGGTCTCTAGTGTCTCTAACATCATAACAGGGTCTTTCTAGTGTCATAACAGGGTATCTAGTGTCATAACAGGGTCTCTCTAGTATCATAACAGGGTATCTCTAGTGTCATAACAGGGTCATTCTAGTGTCTCTAGTGTCATAACAGGGTCATTCTAGTGCCTCTAGTGTCATAAAAGGGTCATTCTAGTGTCATAACAGGGTCTCTCTAGTGTCATTAACAGGGTCTCTCTAGTGTCATTAACAGGGTCTCTCTAGTGTCATAACAGGGTCTCTCTAGTGTCATAACAGGGTCTCTCTAGTGTCATAACAGGGTCTCTCTAGTGTCATAACAGGGTCTCTCTAGTGTCATAACAGGGTCTCTCTAGTGTCATAACAGGGTCTCTCTAGTGTCATAACAGGGTCTCTCTAGTGTCATAACAGGGTCTCTCTAGTGTCATAACAGGGACTCTCTAGTGTCATAACAGGGTCTCTCTCGTGTCTCTAGTGTCATAACAGTGTCCCTCTAGTGTAATAACAGTGTAGTGTACTAGTGTATACTGCAGTACCACGTCGTGAACCATGGGAGCGCTGCTGCTGTCCTCTACTCCATTCTCTTCTTCTCTCTGGTACGAATCACTGGTCCCATCTAAAACAACAACACTGTTACACTGGACACTGCTACTGGGGGTGGTTGTGTGTGTGTGTGTGTGCGCGCGCGCGTCTCACCCTCGGACAGACAGAAGGATGCTCCATCGTTTAGGTTGTCTCCCAACTCTGGTGTTCCAAGCCCCTCCCCATCGGAACTCAGCGCAGAGGGAGACTCCTCCCCTTCCTGTGATGTCAGGAACACGGCCGGCCCACATTTAGGGAACGGGATCTCGATGCCCATCAGACGGTACTTCCTCCTCCGGTTCCCGATCCACGTCTGTCAAACAAACACATAGCCCAACATACTGTTAAGATCCACGTCTGTCAAACATATACATCACTTTAAAAAATGAAGGACAGCCACACACTCTAGGAGCTCAGACGCAAAATATTTACAGTTGAAGTCGGAAGTTTACATACACAGCAAAATACATTTAAAGTCAGTTTTTCACAATTCCTGACATTTAATCTTAGTAAAAATTCCCTGTCTTAGGTCAGTTAGATCACCACTTTATTTAAAGAATGTGAAATGTCAGAATAATAGTAGAGAGAATGATTTATTTCAGCTTTTATTACATTCATCACATTCCCAGCGGGTCAGAAGTTAACATACAAAAGTTTTGAGAATGACACAAATATTAATTTTCACAAAGTCTGCTGCCTCAGTTTGAATGATGGCAATTTGCATACACTCCAGAATGTTATGAAGAGTGATCAGATGAATTGCAATTAATTGCAAAGTCCCTCTGTGCCATGCAAATTAACTGAATTCCCCCAAAAATGTTTCCACTACATTTCAGCCCTGCCACAAAAGGACCAGCTAACATCATGTCAGTGATTCTCTCGTTAACACAGGTGTGAGTGCTGACGAGGACAAGGCTAGAGATCACTCTGTCATGCTGATTGAGTTCGAATAACAGACTGGAAGCTTCAAAAGGAGGGTGGTGCTTGGAATCATTGTTCTTCCTCTGTCAACCATGGTTACCTGCAAGGAAACACGTGCCGTCATCATTGCTTTGCACAAAAAGGGCTTCAAAGGCAAGGATATTGCTGCCAGTAAGATTGCAATTAAATCAACAATTTATCGGATCATCAAGAACTTCAAGGAGAGCGGTTCAATTGTTGTGAAGAAGGCTTCAAGGTGCCCAAGAAAGTCCAGCAAGCGCCAGGACCGTCTCCTAAAGTTGATTCAGCTGTGGGATCGGGGCACCACCAGTACAGAGCTTGCTCAGGATTGGCAGCAGGCAGGAGGAGGTGCATCTGCACGCACAGTGAGGCAAAGACTTTTGGAGGATGGCCTGGTGTCAAGAAGGGCAGCAAAGAAGCCACTTCTCTCCAGGAAAAACATCAGGGACAGACTGATATTCTGCAAAAGGTACAGGGATTGGACTGCTGAGGACTGGGGTAAAGTCATTTTCTCTGATGAATCCCCTTTCCGATTGTTTGGGGCATCCGGAAAAAAGCTTGTCGGAGAAGACAAGGTGAGCGCTACCATCAGTCCTGTGTCATGCCAACAGTAAAGCATCCTGAGACCATTCATGTGTGGGGTTGCTTATCAGCCAAGGGAGTGGGCTCAACTCACAATTTTGCCTAAGAACACAGCCATGAATATCGAATGGTACCAACCTCATCCTCCGAGAGCAACTTCTCCCAACCATCCAGGAACAGTTTGGTGACAAACAATGCCTTTTCCAGCATGATGGAGCACCTTGCCATAAGGCAAAAGTGATAACTAAGTGGCTCGGGGAACATAACATCGATATTTTGGGTCCATGGCCAGGAAACTCCCCAGACCTTAATCCCATTGAGAACTTGTGGTCAATCCTCAAGAGGTGGATGGACAAACAAAAACCAACAAATTCTGACAAACTCCAAGCATTGATTATGCAAGAATGGGCTGCCATCAGTCAGGATATGGCCCAGAAGTTAATTGACTGCATGCCAGGGCGGTTTGCAGAGGTCTTGAAAAAGAAGGGTCAACACTGCAAATATTGACTCTTTGCATCAACTTCATGTAACTGTCAATAAAAGCCTTTGACACTTATGAAATGCTCGTAATTATACTTCAGTATTCCATAGTAACATCTGACACAAACATTTAAAGACACTGAAGAAGCAAACTTTGTGTAAATTAATATTTGTGTCATTCTCAAAACATTTGACCAGGACTGTACACGCAATTAGTATTTGGTAGCATTGCCTTTAAATTGTTTAACTTGGGTCAAACGTTTCGGGTAGCCTTCCACAAGCTTCCCACAATAAGTTGGGTGAATTTTGGCCCATTTCTCCTGACAGAGCTGGTGTAACTGAGTCAGGTTTATAGGCCTCCATGCTCGCACACACTTTTTCAGTTCTTCCCAAAAATGTTCTATAGGATTGAGGTCAGGGCTTTGTGATGGCCACTCCAATACATTGACTTGTCCTTAAGCCATTTTGCCACAACTTTGGAAGTATGCTTGGGGTCATTGTCCATTTGGAAGACCCGTTTGAGACCAAGCTTTAACTTCCTGACTGATGACTTGAGATGTTGCTTCAATATATCCACAAAAATTCTCTTTCCTCATGATGACATTTATTTTGTGAAGTGCACCAGTCCCTCCTGCAGCAACGCACCCCCACAACATCATGCTGCCCCCCCCGTGCTGCCCCCACGGTTGGGATGGTGTTCTTCGGCTTGCAAGCCTCCCCATTTTACCTCCAAACATAACGATGGTCATTATGGCCAAACAGTTCTATTTTTGTTTCATCAGACCAGAGGAAATTTCTCCAAAAAGTACGATCTTTGTCCCCATGTACAGTTGCAGTTGCAAACCGTAGTCTGGCTTTTTTATGGCGGTTTTGGAGCAGTGGCTTCTTCATTTCTGAGCGGCCTTTCAGGTTATGTCGATATAGGACTCGTTTTACTGTGGATATAGATACTGTTGTACTTGTTTCCTCCAGCATCTTCACAAGGTCTTTTGCTGTTGTTCTGGGATTGATTTGCACTTTTCACACCAAAGTAAGCTCATCTCTAGGAGACAGAACGCGTCTCTTTCCTGTGCGGTATGACGGCTGTGTGGTCCCATGATGTTTATACTTGCGTACAAACGTGGTATCTTCAGGCGTGTGGATTGCTCCCAAGGATGAACCAGATGTGTGGAGGTCTACAATTTTTATTCTGAGGTCTTGGCTGATTCCTTTGGATTTTCCCATGATGTCAAACAAAGAGGCACTGAGTTTGAAGGTAGGCCTTGAAATACATCCACAGGTACACTTCCAATTGACACAAATTATGTCAATCAGCCTATCAGAAGCTTCTAAAGCCATGACATTTTCTGGAATTTTCCAAGCTGTTTAAAGGCACAGTCTTTAGTGTATAGTGTATATAAACTTCTGACCCACTGGAATTGTGATACAGTGAATTATAAGTGAAATAATCTGTCTGTAAACAATTTTAGTAAAACTTACTTGTGTTATGCACAAAGTAGATGTCCTTACCGACTTGCCAAAACTATAGTTTGTTAAAAATAAATTTGTGGAGTGGTTGAAAAACAAGTTTTAATGACTCCAACCTCAGTGTATGTAAACTCCCCACTGTAGGTCCAACGCGTCATCAGGGTACAATGACAAACACAGTGGGGTGACTCATTATGTCGTGTCAAAGGACACACAGGTGTCTGTGGTCATGGCCGGGTGTGGCCTGATATCATTGGTTTATTCTCATATATTAAATATTAAAATAGCATACAAAAAAACAAATGGATTGCGTACGATCATAGATCAATTTGGCTGCATAAGCAGACAGACATTTAGAATAGCAAAATCACAATAATCACAAGAATGGCTTCAGATCAAAGTCTACGTTGAGACCGAAGGGAGCAATGGGTCTTTAAATTAAAGATCCAGGCAGCCTCTCGTTTTAACAATGAATTGTCTAGGTCACCACCGTCTGTCGAAACATTGGACATCATTATTTTTGTATCTGAGCTCCTAGAGAGTGTGGCTCTCCTGTATTTTTTAAGTGTTCCACTCCTCTAGCCAGCACCTCGCCTAAATAGGCGTGCGTTTCTTTCGCCTCTAAATCAAACACATCACAAAATATAATATACGGTTAAGATCCACATCTGTCAATCAAACACAACTAATGTTAATACTGTACAACACTCAAAGGGAGTGTGTGATTGGCTGATACAACTGAGAGGAAGCCTCTGATTGGTTGCTACCTTGACTATCTCAGTGTCTACGTTGAGCTGATTGGCTGCTGCGTTGATCTTCTCTCTGCAGACAGAACCCAGACTGGTCATCCCTCGATCCCAGTACCGCTTCAACTGGCCCAGGTCCACATCACTGAACTGGGTCCTGTCCTGTAGCTACACAAACACACTATACATTATAGACACATGACATATTATGGAACAGTATAGATGGTCTGATGGTGACAGTGCTCTAATCTCCTAAAGACTGCTAGATGAAGACTTACAGTTCTCTTCCTGGAGTTACTGATGAGCCACGGAGCAGAGGGACTGACTGGAACCTAGACAGGGGAGGAGACGAGAGGAGGATAGAGGAGGAGAGGGGAGGAGACGAGAAGAGGAAAGAGGAGGAGAGGGGAGAAGACAAGAGGTGGAAAGAGGAGAAGATGAGAAAGGAGGAGACGAGAAGAGGAAAGAGGAGGAGAGGGGAGGAGACGAGAAGAGGAAAGAGGAGGAGAGGGGAGAAGACAAGAGGTGGAAAGAGGAGAAGATGAGAAAGGAGGAGACGAGAAGAGGAAAGAGGAGACGAGGTGGAAAGAGGAGAAGAGAGAGGAGGAAAGAGGAGGAGAGTTACTGATGAGCAATGGAAAGGCTGACTGGAACCTAGACAGATAACAGGAGAGGACTGCATGTACAGAACAGTAGTACACTTTCAGTTTAAAATGATTCCTATCCCCTATCTGTATGCTGGGTTATGCAATAGGTGAGATCTGTAGGGTTGTAGTAACTGGGTAGTAGTAGTAGTAGTAGTAACAGTAATCCCTACATGTATACTAGGGGAGGTCTGTAGGGTTGTAGTAACTGGGTAGTAATAGTAGTAGTAGTAGTAACAGTAACCCCTACCTGTATACTAGGGGAGGTCTGTAGTGTTGTAGTAACTGGGTAGTAGTAGTAGTAGTAGTAACAGTAACCCCTACCTGTATAATAGGGGAGGTCTGTAGTGTTGTAGTAACTGGGTAGTAGTAGTAGTAGTAGTAACAGTAATCCCTACATGTATACTAGGGGAGGTCTGTAGTGTTGTAGTAACTGGGTAGTAGTAGTAGTAGTAGTAGTAACAGTAACCCCTACCTGTATACTAGGGGAGGTCTGTAGTGTTGTAGTAACTGGGTAGTAGTAGTAGTAGTAGTAGTAGTAACAGTAACCCCTACCTGTATACTAGGGGAGGTATGTAGTGTTGTAGTAACTGGGTAGTAGTAGTAGTAGTAGTAGTAACAGTAACCCCTACCTGTATACTAGGGGAGGTCTGTAGTGTTGTAGTAACTGGGTAGTAGTAGTAGTAGTAGTAGTAGTAGTAGTAGTAGTAGTAGTAACAGTAATCCCTACCCGTATACTAGGGGAGGTCTGTAGTGTTGTAGTAACTGGGTAGTAGTAGTAGTAGTAGTAGTAGTAGTAGTAACAGTAACCCCTACCTGTATACTAGGGGAGGTCTGTAGTGTTGTAGTAACTGGGTAGTAATAGTAGTAGTAGTAGTAACAGTAACCCCTACCTGTATACTAGGGGAGGTCTGTAGTGTTGTAGTAACTGGGTAGTAGTAGTAGTAGTAGCAGTAGTAGTTACAGTAACCCCTACCTGTATACTAGGGGAGGTCTGTAGTGTTGTAGTAACTGGGTAGTAGTAGTAGTAGTAACAGTAACCCCTACCTGTATACTAGGGGAGGTCTGTAGTGTTGTAGTAACTGGGTAGCTGTCCCGAGGATATGGACCAGGCCTGGAGCTGCTGAGGACCAGTGAGGGGGATGTGAGGACTCTCTCCCCAGATCCCTCTCCCCTGCTGGGGCTGTCCCTCACCCCCTGGCCTCTCTGGAGGTCCCCATGGGCCGTGGCAGCCATGTTGGATAACTCTTCCTCCCTCCGCCACTCATCCTCTTCATCACCCGTCTCCATGGCGATAGAGAGGCAACCAATAATGTCCGAGGGGTGGGGAGTCGGTCTGTGTTTATCCAGCCTGCTCTTATCAGAAGGCTGTCCTTGTCCTAATCCCTCCCCTTCCCCCCTCTCTGATAGGCTGAAGACCTGATGAATGCGGGGGGAGTGGTCTGAAGGGGGAGGGATGGGGTGAGGAGAGGGGGAGGGACGGGGCCTGGGGGGATGAGGTGGGAGAGTCTGGTGGTTGGATTGAGGCCTGGTCTGGGGCTGGGAGGGAGAGGGCCAGGGGCCAGACTGGAGAGAACCATACTGTCTAGCCCAGCTCCGAGGTACCCCCCCTCCTACCCCGGCCACTCCTGCTGCCCCCCCGGCCCTGGCCCCACTTGTGGGGAAACCCACCCTCTTGGACATGCTGTTGATTGGGGGGCCGGGGGGTGAGGAGGAGGGGGGTGAGGAGAAGGAGGGGGAAGAGGAGAGGGAGGGGGTTTTATAGTGAGGAAGTGACAAGGTACCCAATCTGGAGTGGAGCTGGAGAGGGGAGGAGACAGAACTGTTACTCCTGTGCTGTGATTGGTTAAGCAGAGTTTGATGGACATGTGCAGGCAGCTCAGAGTCAGAAGGGAGGGGCTTAACAGTGGGCCGGGAACTAGAGGCGGAGCCTAGAGAGTAAATCCCAGTCAGGATGACATCATTGTTGTTGTTGACAGAGCTAAGCGGAGAGGAAGAAGAAGAGGAGGAGGAGGAAGGGAGGAGATGGGAGGAGCCTCTCTGGATGTTCCGAGCCGCCGCCATCTCTGCTGTCAGCATGGCGCCCACGACTAAAGCCCCGCCTGCTAGTGTGTGATTGGACAGAGCTACCCCAGCCACGCCGTGATTGGACAGAGCTCCCCCAACCATGCTGTGATTCGATAAGGAGTGGGATACGCCCGCATTCTGGTCATTCCTCGAGGCCAGCTTCCGTCTCTTGTTCCCCACCCAGGTCTGGAGAGAGACAGACACATAGTTAACACTACCACTGCTACAACATCACCCAGGTCTGGAGAGACAGACAGACGCATGGTGGTAGTAGTAGTAGTAGTAGTCTAGTAGTAGTAGTAGTAGTAGTATCAGCAGTAGTAACAGTAACAGTAGTAGTAGTAGTACTATAGTAGTAGTACTATAGGAGTAGTAGTAGTAGTACTATAGTAGTAGTAGTAGTAGTAGTATTAGTAGCAGTAGTAACAGTAACAGTAGTAGTAGTAGTAGCAGTAGTAACAGTAGTAGTAGTATTAGTAGCTGTAGTAACAGTAGTATTAGTAGCAGTAGTAACAGTAGTAGTATTAGTAGTAGTTTTGTTAACTATGTGCCTCTCTCCAGAACTGGGTGATGTTATTGTAGTAGTATTAGTAGTGTTAACTATGTGTCTGTCTGTCTCGCTCCAGAATTGGGTGATGTTGTTGTAGTAGTAATAGTAGTGGTAGTTTTGTTAACTATGTGTCTCTCTCCAGACTGAGTGAGGGTAAATGGTTGGCATGTTCAGAGCTATCTACCCACTGGCCACACACTGGTTGAATCAACATTGTTTCCATGTCATTTCAACTAAATAAGGTTGAACCAACGTGGATTAGACATTGAATTGACGTGTGTGCCCATTGGGTACTTTATGTTTTAAGGATTTATCTGGGTAGAAGGAACGTCACGTGAAAATATATTTCACTTGAGGAAAGTTATTTGGTATTTTATTAGGATCCCCATTAGCTGTTGCAAAAGCAGCAGCTACTCTTCCTGGGGTCCACACAAAACATGACATAATACAGAACATTAATAGACAAGAACAGCTCAAGGACAGAACTACATTAATTTTAAAAAGGCACACGTGGCCTACATATCAATACATACACACAAACTATCTAGGTCCAATAGGGGAGAGGCGTTGTGCCGTGAGGTGTTACTTTATCTGATTTTTGAAACCACGTTTGCTGTTTATTTGAGCAATATGAGACGGAAGGAAGTTCCATGCAATAAAGAGTTTTATATAATACTGTATGCTTTGTTGGATCTGCTCTGGATTTGGGGACTGTGAAAAGACCCCTGGTGACATGTCTGGTGGGGTAAGTGTGTGTGTGTCAGAGCTGTGTGTAAGTTGACTATGCAAACAAGTTGGGATCAAATCAAAGTTTATTTGTCACGTGGCCCAAATACAACCTTACAGTGAAATGCTTACTTACAGGCTCTAACCAATGGTGCGGGGGAAAAAGGTGTGTGTGTGTGTGTAGGTAAGTAAAGAAATAAAACAACAGTAAAAATACATTTGAAAAAAAGAGTAGCAAGGCTCTATACAGACACCTGTTAGTCAGGCTTATTGAGGTAGTATGTACATGTAGCTATCGTTATTTTCAACACACGTTATCTCCAACACATTAACGTTTCTTATAAAAACAAGAAGTGGTGCAGTCAGTCTCTCCTCAACTCTCAGCCAAGAGAGACTGGCAGCATAGTATTAATATCAGCCCTCTGATTACAATGAAGAGGAGAACATGCCGCTCTGTTCTGGACCAGCTGCAGCTTAACTAGGTCTTTCCTTGCAGCACTGGACCACACGACTGGACAATAATCAAGATTAGACAAAACTAGAGCCTGCAGGGCCTGTTTTCTGGAGTGTGGTGTCAAAAAAGAAAAGCAGAGCATCTCTTTATTACGGACAGACCTCTCCCCATCTCTATATTACTGACAGACCTCTCCCCATCTCTATATTACAGACAGACCTCTCCCCATCTCTATATTACTGACAGACCTCTCCCCATCTCTATATTACTGACAGACCTCTCCCCATCTCTATATTACAGACAGACCTCTCCCCATCTCTATATTACTGACAGACCTCTCCCCATCTCTATATTACTGACAGACCTCTCCCCATCTCTATATTACTGACAGACCTCTCCCCATCTCTATATTACTGACAGACCTCTCCCCATCTCTTTATTACAGACAGACCTCTCCCCATCTCTATATTACAGACAGACCTCTCCCCATCTCTACTGACAGACCTCTCCCCATCTCTATATTAGACAGACCTCTCCCCATCTCTATATTACTGACAGACCTCTCCCCATCTCTATATTACAGACAGACCTCTCCCCATCTCTATATTACAGACAGACCTCTCCCCATCTCTATATTACAGACAGACCTCTCCCCATCTCTATATTACAGACAGACCTCTCCCCATCTCTATATTACAGACAGACCTCTCCCCATCTCTATATTACTGACAGACCTCTCCCCATCTCTATATTACTGACAGACCTCTCCCCATCTCTATATTACTGACAGACCTCTCCCCATCTCTATATTACTGACAGACCTCTCCCCATCTCTTTATTACAGTGAGACCTCTCCCCATCTCTATATTACAGACAGACCTCTCCCCATCTCTATATTACAGACAGACCTCTCCCCATCTCTATATTACTGACAGACCTCTCCCCATCTCTATATTACTGACAGACCTCTCCCCATCTCTTTATTACAGTGAGACCTCTCCCCATCTCTTTATTACAGTGAGACCTCTCCCCATCTCTATATTACTGACAGACCTCTCCCCATCTCTATATTACTGACAGACCTCTCCCCATCTCTATATTACAGACAGACCTCTCCCCATCTCTATATTATAGACAGACCTCTCCCCATCTCTATATTACTGACAGACCTCTCCCCATCTCTATATTACTGACAGACCTCTCCCCATCTCTATATTACAGACAGACCTCTCCCCATCTCTATATTACAGACAGACCTCTCCCCATCTCTATATTACTGACAGACCTCTCCCCATCTCTTTATTACAGACAGACCTCTCCCCATCTCTATATTACTGACAGACCTCTCCCCATCTCTATATTACTGACAGACCTCTCCCCATCTCTATATTACTGACAGACCTCTCCCCATCTCTATATTACAGACAGACCTCTCCCCATCTCTATATTACTGACAGACCTCTCCCCATCTCTATATTACAGACAGACCTCTCCCCATCTCTATATTACAGACAGACCTCTCCCCATCTCTATATTACAGACAGACCTCTCCCCATCTCTATATTACAGACAGACCTCTCCCCATCTCTATATTACTGACAGACCTCTCCCCATCTCTATATTACTGACAGACCTCTCCCCATCTCTATATTACTGACAGACCTCTCCCCATCTCTATATTACTGACAGACCTCTCCCCATCTCTTTATTACAGTGAGACCTCTCCCCATCTCTATATTACAGACAGACCTCTCCCCATCTCTATATTACAGACAGACCTCTCCCCATCTCTATATTACTGACAGACCTCTCCCCATCTCTATATTACTGACAGACCTCTCCCCATCTCTTTATTACAGTGAGACCTCTCCCCATCTCTTTATTACAGTGAGACCTCTCCCCATCTCTATATTACTGACAGACCTCTCCCCATCTCTATATTACTGACAGACCTCTCCCCATCTCTATATTACAGACAGACCTCTCCCCATCTCTATATTATAGACAGACCTCTCCCCATCTCTATATTACTGACAGACCTCTCCCCATCTCTATATTACTGACAGACCTCTCCCCATCTCTATATTACAAACAGACCTCTCCCCATCTCTATATTACAGACAGACCTCTCCCCATCTCTTTATTACAGACAGACCTCTCCCCATCTCTATATTACAGACAGACCTCTCCCCATCTCTATATTACAAACAGACCTCTCCCCATCTCTATATTACAAACAGACCTCTCCCCATCTCTTTATTACAGACAGACCTCTCCCCATCTCTATATTACAGACAGACCTCTCCCCATCTCTTTATTACAGTGAGACCTCTCCCCATCTCTTTATTACAGTGAGACCTCTCCCCATCTCTATATTACTGACAGACCTCTCCCCATCTCTATATTACAGACAGACCTCTCCCCATCTCTATATTATAGACAGACCTCTCCCCATCTCTATATTACTGACAGACCTCTCCCCATCTCTATATTACTGACAGACCTCTCCCCATCTCTATATTACTGACAGACCTCTCCCCATCTCTATATTACAGTGAGACCTCTCCCCATCTCTATATTACTGACAGACCTCTCCCCATCTCTATATTACAGTGAGACCTCTCCCCATCTCTATATTACTGACAGACCTCTCCCCATCTCTATATTACTGACAGACCTCTCCCCATCTCTATATTACTGACAGACCTCTCCCCATCTCTATATTACTGACAGACCTCTCCCCATCTCTATATTACTGACAGACCTCTCCCCATCTCTATATTACTGACAGACCTCTCCCCATCTCTATATTACAGTGAGACCTCTCCCCATCTCTATATTACTGACAGACCTCTCCCCATCTCTATATTACTGACAGACCTCTCCCCATCTCTATATTACTGACAGAGCTCTCCCCATCTCTTTATTACTGACAGACCTCTCCCCATCTCTTTATTACGGACAGACCTCTCCCCATCTCTATATTACAGACAGACCTCTCCCCATCTCTATATTACAGACAGACCTCTCCCCATCTCTTTATTACAGACAGACCTCTCCCCATCTCTATATTACTGACAGACCTCTCCCCATCTCTTCATTACAGACAGACCTCTCCCCATCTCTATATTACAGTGAGACCTCTCCCCATCTCTATATTACAGTGAGACCTCTCCCCATCTCTATATTACAGTGAGACCTCTCCCCATCTCTATATTACAGTGAGACCTCTCCCCATCTCTATATTACTGACAGACCTCTCCCCATCTCTTTATTACGGACAGACCTCTCCCCATCTCTATATTACTGACAGACCTCTCCCCATCTCTATATTACTGACAGACCTCTCCCCATCTCTTTATTACGGACAGACCTCTCCCCATCTCTATATTACTGACAGACCTCTCCCCATCTCTATATTACAGACAGACCTCTCCCCATCTCTATATTACAGACAGACCTCTCCCCATCTCTATATTACAGTGAGACCTCTCCCCATCTCTATATTACAGTGAGACCTCTCCCCATCTCTATATTACAGTGAGACCTCTCCCCATCTCTATATTACAGTGAGACCTCTCCCCATCTCTATATTACAGTGAGACCTCTCCCCATCTCTATATTACTGACAGACCTCTCCCCATCTCTTTATTACGGACAGACCTCTCCCCATCTCTATATTACTGACAGACCTCTCCCCATCTCTATATTACTGACAGACCTCTCCCCATCTCTTTATTACGGACAGACCTCTCCCCATCTCTATATTACTGACAGACCTCTCCCCATCTCTATATTACTGACAGACCTCTCCCCATCTCTTTATTACAGACAGACCTCTCCCCATCTCTATATTACAGACAGACCTCTCCCCATCTCTATATTACTGACAGACCTCTCCCCATCTCTTTATTACAGTGAGACCTCTCCCCATCTCTATATTACTGACAGACCTCTCCCCATCTCTATATTACTGACAGACCTCTCCCCATCTCTATATTACAGACAGACCTCTCCCCATCTCTATATTACTGACAGACCTCTCCCCATCTCTATATTACAGACAGACCTCTCCCCATCTCTTTATTACAGTGAGACCTCTCCCCATCTCTATATTACTGACAGACCTCTCCCCATCTCTATATTACTGACAGACCTCTCCCCATCTCTATATTACTGACAGACCTCTCCCCATCTCTATATTACGGACAGACCTCTCCCCATCTCTATATTACGGACAGACCTCTCCCCATCTCTTTATTACGGACAGACCTCTCCCCATCTCTATATTACTGACAGACCTCTCCCCATCTCTATATTACTGACAGACCTCTCCCCATCTCTTTATTACTGACAGACCTCTCCCCATCTCTATATTACTGACAGACCTCTCCCCATCTCTATATTACAGTGAGACCTCTCCCCATCTCTTTATTACTGACAGACCTCTCCCCATCTCTATATTACAAACAGACCTCTCCCCATCTCTATATTACTGACAGACCTCTCCCCATCTCTTTATTACAGTGAGACCTCTCCCCATCTCTTTATTACTGACAGACCTCTCCCCATCTCTATATTACAGTGAGACCTCTCCCCATCTCTATATTACTGACAGACCTCTCCCCATCTCTATATTACTGACAGACCTCTCCCCATCTCTATATTACTGACAGACCTCTCCCCATCTCTATATTACTGACAGACCTCTCCCCATCTCTATATTACTGACAGACCTCTCCCCATCTCTTTATTACAGTGAGACCTCTCCCCATCTCTTTATTACAGTGAGACCTCTCCCCATCTCTTTATTACTGACAGACCTCTCCCCATCTCTTTATTACAGTGAGACCTCTCCCCATCTCTTTATTACAGTGAGACCTCTCCACATCTCTTTATTACTGACAGACCTCTCCCCATCTCTTTATTACAGTGAGACCTCTCCCCATCTCTTTATTACAGTGAGACCTCTCCCCATCTCTTTATTACTGACAGACCTCTCCCCATCTCTATATTACAGTGAGACCTCTCCCCATCTCTTTATTACAGTGAGACCTCTCCCCATCTCTTTATTACAGACAGACCTCTCCCCATCTCTTTATTACAGTGAGACCTCTCCCCATCTCTTTATTACAGTGAGACCTCTCCCCATCTCTATATTACAGACAGACCTCTCCCCATCTCTTTATTACAGTGAGACCTCTCCCCATCTCTTTATTACAGTGAGACCTCTCCCCATCTCTATATTATAGACAGACCTCTCCCCATCTCTATATTACTGACAGACCTCTCCCCATCTCTATATTATAGACAGACCTCTCCCCATCTCTATATTACAGTGAGACCTCTCCCCATCTCTTTATTACAGTGAGACCTCTCCCCATCTCTATATTATAGACAGACCTCTCCCCATCTCTATATTACTGACAGACCTCTCCCCATCTCTTTATTACAGTGAGACCTCTCCCCATCTCTTTATTACAGTGAGACCTCTCCCCATCTCTATATTACTGACAGACCTCTCCCCATCTCTATATTACAGTGAGACCTCTCCCCATCTCTTTATTACAGTGAGACCTCTCCCCATCTCTATATTACTGACAGACCTCTCCCCATCTCTATATTACTGACAGACCTCTCCCCATCTCTATATTACAGTGAGACCTCTCCCCATCTCTATATTACTGACAGACCTCTCCCCATCTCTATATTACAGTGAGACCTCTCCCCATCTCTATATTACAGTGAGACCTCTCCCCATCTCTATATTACTGACAGACCTCTCCCCATCTCTTTATTACGGACAGACCTCTCCCCATCTCTATATTACAGACAGACCTCTCCCCATCTCTATATTACTGACAGACCTCTCCCCATCTCTTTATTACGGACAGACCTCTCCCCATCTCTATATTACAGACAGACCTCTCCCCATCTCTATATTACTGACAGACCTCTCCCCATCTCTTTATTACAAACAGACCTCTCCCCATCTCTTTATTACAGACAGACCTCTCCCCATCTCTATATTACAAACAGACCTCTCCCCATCTCTATATTACTGACAGACCTCTCCCCATCTCTTTATTACAAACAGACCTCTCCCCATCTCTTTATTACAGACAGACCTCTCCCCATCTCTATATTACAAACAGACCTCTCCCCATCTCTATATTACAAACAGACCTCTCCCCATCTCTTTATTACAGACAGACCTCTCCCCATCTCTATATTACAGACAGACCTCTCCCCATCTCTATATTACAAACAGACCTCTCCCCATCTCTATATTACAAACAGACCTCTCCCCATCTCTTTATTACAGACAGACCTCTCCCCATCTCTATATTACTGACAGACCTCTCCCCATCTCTTTATTACAAACAGACCTCTCCCCATCTCTTTATTACAGACAGACCTCTCCCCATCTCTATATTACAAACAGACCTCTCCCCATCTCTTTATTACAGACAGACCTCTCCCCATCTCTATATTACAGACAGACCTCTCCCCATCTCTATATTACAAACAGACCTCTCCCCATCTCTTTATTACAGACAGACCTCTCCCCATCTCTATATTACTGACAGACCTCTCCCCATCTCTTTATTACAAACAGACCTCTCCCCATCTCTTTATTACAGACAGACCTCTCCCCATCTCTATATTACGGACAGACCTCTCCCCATCTCTATATTACTGACAGACCTCTCCCCATCTCTATATTACGGACAGACCTCTCCCCATCTCTATATTACTGACAGACCTCTCCCCATCTCTATATTATAGACAGACCTCTCCCCATCTCTATATTACTGACAGACCTCTCCCCATCTCTATATTATAGACAGACCTCTCCCCATCTCTATATTATAGACAGACCTCTCCCCATCTCTATATTATAGACAGACCTCTCCCCATCTCTATATTATAGACAGACCTCTCCCCATCTCTATATTACAGTGAGACCTCTCCCCATCTCTTTATTACAGACAGACCTCTCCCCATCTCTATATTACTGACAGACCTCTCCCCATCTCTTTATTACGGACAGACCTCTCCCCATCTCTTTATTACAGTGAGACCTCTCCCCATCTCTTTATTACAGACAGACCTCTCCCCATCTCTTTATTACAGACAGACCTCTCCCCATCTCTATATTATAGACAGACCTCTCCCCATCTCTATATTACAGTGAGACCTCTCCCCATCTCTTTATTACAGACAGACCTCTCCCCATCTCTATATTATGACAGACCTCTCCCCATCTCTTTATTACAGTGAGACCTCTCCCCATCTCTTTATTACAGACAGACCTCTCCCCATCTCTATATTACTGACAGACCTCTCCCCATCTCTTTATTACTGACAGACCTCTCCCCATCTCTTTATTACTGACAGACCTCTCCCCATCTCTTTATTATGACAGACCTCTCCCCATCTCTTCATTACGGCTAGACCTCTCCCCATCTCTTTATTACAGACAGACCTCTCCCCATCTCTATATTACAGACAGACCTCTCCCCATCTCTTTATTATGACAGACCTCTCCCCATCTCTTTATTATGACAGACCTCTCCCCATCTCTTTATTACAGACAGACCTCTCCCCATCTCTTTATTACAGACAGACCTCTCCCCATCTCTATATTACAGACAGACCTCTCCCCATCTCTTTATTATGACAGACCTCTCCCCATCTCTTTATTACAGACAAACCTCTCCCCATCTCTTTATTACAGACAGACCTCTCCCCATCTCTATATTACAGACAGACCTCTCCCCATCTCTTTATTACAGACAGACCTCTCCCCATCTCTTTATTACAGTGAGACCTCTCCCCATCTCTATATTACGGACAGACCTCTCCCCATCTCTTTATTACAGTGAGACCTCTCCCCATCTTTACAACCATTGAATCTATATATTTTGATCATGACAGTTTACAATCTAAGGTAACGTCAAGTAATTTAGTCTCCTCAACTTGTTCAACGGCCACACCATTCATTACCAGATTCAGCTGAGGTCTAGAACTTAGGGAATTATTTGTACCAAATACAATGCTCTTAGTTTTAGAGATGTTCAGGACCAGTTTATTACTGGCCACCCATTCCAAAACAGACTGGAACTCTTTGTTAAGGGTTTCAGTGACTTCTTTAGCTGTGGTTGCTGATGTGTATATGGTTGAATTATCAGCATACATAGACACACATGCTTTGTTTAATGCCAGTGGCAGGTCATTGGTAAAAATAGAAAAGAGTAGAGGGCCTAGAGAGCTGCCCTGCGGTACACCAAACTTTACATGTTTGACATTAGAGAAGCTTCCATTAATGGAATATCGTGGATTTAGAGCTGAGGTTGAAAAGCCATAAGACATATGTTTTTTTCAACAACAGGTTATGGTCAATAATATCAAAAGACTGCACTGAAATCTAACAGTACCGCTCCCACAATCGTCTTATTATCAATTCCTTTCAACCAATCATCAGTCATTTGTGTCAGTGCAGTACATGTTGAGTCACCTTCTCTATAAGCATGCTGAAAGTCTGTTGTTCATTTGTTTACAGAGAAATAGCATTGTATTTGGTCCCCAAAAAATTCCATCAGTTTGCTAAGAGCTGGCAGCAAGCTTAAAGGTCTCCTGTCTTTCCTGGATATTGCCACTATATTGTGATCACTGCATCCCATGGGTACGGATACAGCTTTAGAGCAGATTTCTGGAGCATTAGTAAAAATGTGATCAATACATGTGGATGATGTAGTTCCTGTAGTGTTTGTAAACACCCTGGAAGGTTGATTAATAACCTGAACCAGATTACAGGCACTGGTTACAAGGTGAAGCTTCCTCTTGAGCAGACAGCTTGATGAAAATCAGTCAATATTCAGTAGTGTTAACTATGTGATGAATGGATCTGTCTCCAGACCCCCCCCCCCCCATTTGTTTTTACACTGCTGCTACTCGCTGTTTATTATCTATGCATAGTCACTTTACCCCTACCTACATGAACAAATTACCTTGAATTACCTGTACCCCTGCACATTATCTCTGTACCCCCTGTATATAGCCTCATTATTGTTATTTTATTGTGTTACTTTTTATTATTTGGTAAATATTTTCTTAACTATTTCTGGAACTGCATTGTTAGTTCAGGGCTAAGTAGGAAGGTCTACACCTGATGTATTCAGCACATGTGACAAATAAAGTTTGATTTGATGTTAGTTGTAGTAGTGTTAACTATGTGTCTCTCTGTCTCTGCAGACCTGGGTGATGCTGTAATAGTAGTAGTGCTAACTATTTGTCTCAGCTCGTGGGTTACTGAATGTTTTTCTATTGACTGCCATAGTCCAATTGGCTGTAAAAAATGTTTTACATTGTTGATTTTTCAGATATCAAAATTGGGTTGTGGGCTGAAAAAGGTGTGGGAAACCTGCACTAGAAGATAACAGCTGATGGATAAATACCCTGCACTAGAGGATAACAGCTGATGGATAAATACCCTGCACTAGAGGATAACAGCTGATGGATAAATACCCTGCACTAGAGGATAACAGCTGATGGATAAATACCCTGCACTAGAGGATAACAGCTGATGGATAAATACCCTGCACCAGAGGATAACAGCTGATGGATAAATACCCTGCACCAGAGGATAACAGCTGATGGATAAATACCCTGCACTAGAGGATAACAGCTGATGGATAAATACCTTGCACTAGAGGATAACAGCTGATGGATAAATACCCTGCACTAGAAGATAACAGCTGATGGATAAATACCCTGCACTAGAGGATAACAGCTGATGGATAAATACCCTGCACTAGAGGATAACAGCTGATAGATAAATACCCTGCACTAGAGGATAACAGCTGATGGATAAATACCCTGCACTAGAGGATAACAGCTGATAGATAAATACCCTGCACTAGAGGATAACAGCTGATGGATAAATACCCTGCACTAGAGGATAACAGCTGATGGATAAATACCCTGCACTAGAGGATAACAGCTGATAGATATATATACCCTGCACTAGAGGATAACAGCTGATGGATAAATACCCTGCACTAGAGGATAACAGCTGATGGATAAATACCCTGCACTAGAGGATAACAGCTGATGGATAAATACCCTGCACTAGAGGATAACAGCTGATGGATAAATACCCTGCACTAGAGGATAACAGCTGATAGATAAATAATAATAGGAGTGTATAGATAGAGGTCATAGATCGTACTGGCATCATGCTGAATGTATAGATAGAGTATAGATATAGAGAATAGATCGTACCTAGGACCTTAGAAAATCCACGATGCAGAGAACACAGAAAAAAAGTGGTCTCAAAGTAGCAAAACATTTAGCGATTTTCTATTTCCCTACATACCCGCACCACACTGAAGTCCAGCTTGGTCTCCTGAGCACACTGAAGGATCAGCTGAAAGCAGCTCTTGCTCTGATTGGTCATCCCGTTGTCATAGTAGCTCTCCAGGACTCGCTGCTGCTCCAATGTGAACACAGACCGCAGGTTCATCTGACGGAGACACAGCATTGGTCAATAAACTATCCAATAAAAACAACAGACAACATTGAGTTCACTATGTAGACCTAAATTCACTGTTGACAAAACATTGACATTGACTGACCAGGTGAAAGCTATGATCCCTTATTGATGTCACTTCTTAAACCCACTTAAAATCAGTGTAGGAGAGGAGACAGGTTAAATAATGATTTTTAAGCCTTGAGACATAGAACACCTTCGTAATATTGAGAAGCACACCGTTTGCCCTCAGAACAGCCTCAATTCATCTGGGGTCGGACTCTACAAGGTGTCGAAAGCGTTCCACAGGGATGCTGGCCCATGTTGATTACAATCCTACCCATAGTTGTGTCAAGTTGGCTGGATGGCCTTTGGGTGGTGCACCATTCTTGATACACACGGGAAACTGTTTAGCATGAAAAACCCAGCAACATTGCAGTTCTTGACAAAAACCGGTGCACCTGGCACCTACTACCATACCCCATTGAAAGGCACTTAAATATTTTGTCTTGTTCATTCACCCTGTGAATGTGACAATCCATGTCTCAAGACTTCTTCAACCCGTCTCCTCCCCTTCATCTACACTGATATAAGTGAAAATACAAGTGACATCAAAAAGAATCATAGCTTTCACCTTTTCATGGAAGGAGCAGTTCTGTACACTCAGTGTGTATATAATAGGTATATTAGAATATAAAGGCTAACTCATAGTCCAGCTGGTCTGGTTTCTCTGGCCACAGTCTGTATGTATCCAAACAGTATATAATAGATACACTACCCTTAAAAAGTTTGGGGTCACTTAGAAATGTCCTTGTTTTTGAAAGAAAAGCAAATTTTTTGTCCATTAAAATAACATTAAATTGATAAGAAATACAGCGCAAAGAAAAGGCCATATCTCAGACTGGCCAATAAAAAGATTCAGATGGAAAAAAGAACAGACACTGGACAGAGGAACTCTGCCTAGAAGGCGATTATACCGGAGTCTCCTCTTCACTGTTGATGTTGAGACTGGACAGAGGAACTCTGCTAGAAGGCCAGCATCCCGGAGTCTTCTTTTCACTGTTGATGTTGAGACTGGACAGAGGAACTCTGCCTAGAAGGCGAGCATCCCGGCGAGCATCCCGGAGTCTCCTCTTCACTGTTGACGTTGAGACTGGACAGAGGAACTCTGCCTAGAAGGCCAGCATCCCGGAGTCTCCTCTTCACTGTTGACGTTGAGACTGGACAGAGGAACTCTGCCTAGAAGGCCAGCATCCCGGAGCCGCCTCTTCACTGTTGACGTTGAGACTGGACAGAGGAACTCTGCCTAGAAGGTGATTATACCGGAGTCTCCTCTTCACTGTTGACGTTGAGACTGGACAGAGGAACTCTGCCTAGAAGTGCCTAGAAGGCCAGCATCCCGGAGTCGCCTCTTCACTGTTGATGTTGAGACTGGACAGAGGAACTCTGCCTAGAAGGCCAACATCCCGGAGTCGCCTCTTCACTGTTGACGTTGAGACTGGACAGAAGAACTCTGCCTAGAAGGCCAGCATCCCGGAGCCGCCTCTTCACTGTTGACGTTGAGACTGGACAGAGGAACTCTGCCTAGAAGGCGATTATACCGGAGTCTCCTCTTCACTGTTGACGTTGAGACTGGACAGAGGAACTCTGCCTAGAAGGCCAGCATCCCGGAGTCTCCTCCTCCTCCTAGAAGGCCAGCATCCCGGAGTCTCCTCTTCACTGTTGACGTTGAGACTGGACAGAGGAACTCTGCCTAGAAGGCCAACATCCCGGAGTCTCCTCTTCACTGTTGACGTTGAGACTGGTGTTTTGTGGGTACTATTTAATGAAGCTGCCAGTTGAGGACTTGTGAGGCATCGGTTTCTCAAACTAGACACTAATGTACTTGTCCACTTGCTCAGTTGTGCACCGGGGCCTCCCACTCCTCTTTCTATTCTGGTTAGGGCCAGTTTGCTCTGTTCTGTGAAGGGAGTAGTACACAGTGTTGTACGAGATCTTCAGTTTCTTGGCAATTTCTCACATGGAATAGCCTTCATTTCTCAGAAAAGTATAGACTGATGAGTTTCAGAAGAAAGTTATTTATTTCTGGCCATTTTGAGCCTGTAATTGAACCCACAAACGCCGATGCTCCTGATTCTCAACTAGTCTAAAGAAACCCAGTTTTATTGCTTCTTTAATCAGAACAACAGTTTTCAGCTGTGCTAACATAATTGCAAAAGGGTTTTCCAATGATCAATTATACTTTTAAAATGATAAACTTTGATTAGTTAACACAACGTGCCATTGGAACACAGGAGTGATGGTTGCTGATAATGGGCCTCTCTACACCTATGTAGATATTCCACAGAAAACAAAAAAATCTGCAATTTTCAGCTACAATAGTCATTTACAACATTAACAATGTCTACACTGTATTTCTGATCAACTTGATGTTATTTTAAATGGACAAAAAAACTAACTTTCTTTCAAAAACAAGGACATTTCTAAGTGTCCCCAACCTTTTTAATGGCAGTGTATATTAGAATATAAAGGCTAACTCATAGTCCAGCTGGTCTGGTTTCTCTGGCCACAGTCTGTATGTATCCAAACAGTATATAATAGATAAATTAGGCAAAGCGGAGTGCCTGGATACACCCGTTGGCCATAAATCACCAACCCCCGAGGTGCCTTATTGCTTATAAACTGGTTACCGACGTAATTAGAGCAGTAAAAATAAATGTTTTGTCCTACCCGTGGTATACGGTCTGATATACCACGGCTTTCAGCATTCAGGGCTTGAACCACCCAGTTTATAATAGAATATAAAGGCTCATTGTCCAGGTGGTCTGGTAGTGGTTTCTCTACTTACCGTCTGCAGGCCTCGTTTCTCCTGCCATTCCTCCATACTGCTGCTACTGCAGGGGGGCAGATCAGCCATACAGCAGGACCACGAGCAGGGCCAGACCGGGGTGAGGTCTAGGCAGCAGGGCCAGGCCGGGGTGAGGTCTAGGCAGCAGGGCCGGGCCGGGGTGAGGTCTAGGCAGCAGGGCCGGGCCGGGGTGAGGTCTAGGCAGCAGGGCCAGACCGGGGTGAGGTCTAGGCAGCAGGGCCAGACCGGGGTGAGGTCTAGGCAGCAGGGCCAGACAGCAGATACCTCTGTGCGTCCGTCTGTCCGGGGGTTATGGTGGTCTGGCTGCAGTACTGGTCATGCTAGCTCAGTCTCCTGGGCTGCAGGGTGCAGAGGCTGTGACATGGTTCCGGCGTCTTTGTCTCCCTGAGGTTCTGCAAGACAAGAAAGTGTCATCAGTTAGAGTGGAATCAATGGAAACTTTATTAATCAGAACATCTCATTTCAGCCTTTCCATCTTAGACTGCTTTATATGTTTATATTTATAGTTGTCATATTTTTATAACATCACACTTCTTCTATGGTGGTGTGTTTTAAACATAGAGAATGATAGAGGACTCCTCTTTCATCTGTCCCATAATGGCGTCTGTGTGGGCATGGGAAGCACCATTAAGGCCATCTCCATTTTGAAGTGGTACATTTTTTGCTTCTACTACGTCTATGAGTTGGTAAACAAATCAAATCTATTTATTAAGCCCTTCTTACATCAGCTGATATCTCAAAGTGTTTTTCAGAAACCCAGCCTAAAACCCCAAACAGCAAGCAATGCAGGTTTAGAAGCACGGTGGCAAGGAAAAACTACATAGAAAGGCCAAAACCTATGAAGAAACCTGGAGAGAAACCAGGCTATGAGGGGTGACCAGTCCTCTTCTGGCTGTGCCGGGTGGAGATTATAAACCTAGAGAGGAACCAGGCTATGAGGGGTGACCAGTCTTCTTCTGGCTGTGCCGGGTGGAGATTATAAACCTAGAGAGGAACCAGGCTATGAGGGGTGGCCAGTCCTCTTCTGGCTGTGCCGGGTGGAGATTATAAACCTAGAGAGGAACCAGGCTATGAGGGGTGGCCAGTCCTCTTCTGGCTGTGCCAGGTGGAGATTATAAACCTAGAGAGGAACCAGGCTCTGAGGGGTGGCCAGTCCTCTTCTGGCTGTGCCAGGTGGAGATTATAAACCTAGAGAGGAACCAGGCTATGAGGGGTGACCAGTCCTCTTCTGGCTGTGCCAGGTGGAGATTATAAACCTAGAGAGGAACCAGGCTATGAGGGGTGACCAGTCCTCTTCTGGCTGTGCCAGGTGGAGATTATAAACCTAGAGAGGAACCAGGCTATGAGGGGTGGCCAGTCCTCTTCTGGCTGTGCCAGGTGGAGATTAGAACAGAAATATAACTGAAAGGGTGCATACTGTCGCCTAGAGTATGTTGTTTGAATTAGGTATAAAGCCAAGGTTGGCGATTTACCTGCAGTTATGCAAAGTTTGCTCACCACTATAATTAATTGGCTGATCCCTCCTGATGACCTAAATGGAATTATGTGATCCTTCCTTAACCGATAGGAAGTCCCACCCAGTTGACTACTTAAAAATGGTGGAAGTCCTCAAATCAAATCAAAATCAAATAAAATTTTATTTGTCACATACACATGGTTAAAGGCACTGCCCATGCAAAACTGGCTTTTGGGCATTTGTGAGCTCTATCAATTAAATTTCAAACTAAGGGCTTTTATTGGCATGGGAAACATATGTTTACATTGCCAAAGCAAGTGAAATAGATAAACAAAAGTGAAATAAACAAAACATGTACAGTAAACATTACACTCACAAAAGATCCAAAAGAATAAAGACATTTAAAATCTATGGTTTTAATAGACTGGAAGAGAGCTGTCACATGAGCTCACCTGGTCAGATGACATGAAGTTGGACAGGTAACACAACTGTGGACATTTCATACACTCAGATTATACAACCATAGTAGTAGAGCAGAACTAGCAAATTGACTGGGCTCTGGATCAGAGCTAGCTATGTGAATGGGACCTGGATCAGAGCTAGCTGGCTGAGTGGGACCTGAATCAAAGGTAGCTAGCTATGTGAATGGGACCTGGATCAGAGTTAGCTGAGTGAACGGGACCTAGATCAGAGCTAGCTATTTGAATGGGACCTGGATCAGAGCTAGCTGGCTGAGTGGGACCTGCATCAGAGCTAGCTGGCTGAGTGGGACCTGGATCAGAGCTAGCTGCCTGAGTGGGTTGTGTATCAGAGCTAGCTATGTGAATGGGACCTGGATCAGAGCTAACTGGCTGAGTGGAACCTGGATCAGAGCTAGCTGGCTGAGTGGGACCTGGATCAGAGCTAGCTGGCTGAGTGAATGTGAACTGGATCAGAGCTAGCTGACTGAGTGGGACATGGATCAGAGCTAGCTGGCGGAGTGGGACCTGGATCAGAGCTAGCTATGCGAATAGGACCTGGATCAGAGCTAGCTGGCTGGGTGGGACCTGTATCAGAGCTAGCTACGTGAATGGGACCTGGATCAGAGCTAGCTGGCTGGGTGGGACCTGTTTCAGAGCTAGCTACGTGAATGGGACCTGGATCAGAGCTAACTGGCTGAGTGGGACCTGGATCAGAGCTAGCTGGCTGAGTGGGACCTGGATCAGAGCTAGTTGGCTGAGTGGGACCTGGATCAGAGCTAGCTGGCTGAGTGGGACCTGGATCAGAGCTAACTATTTGAATGGGACCTGGATCAGAGGTAGCTATTTGAATGGGACCTGGATCAGAGCTAGCTGGCTGAATGGAACCTGGATCAGAGCTAGCTGGCTGAGTGGGACCTGGATCAGAGCTAGCTGGCTGAATGGAACCTGGATCAGAGCTAGTTGGCTGAGTGGGACCTGGATCAGAGCTAGCTATTTGAATGGGACCTGGATCAGAGCTAGCTGGCTGAATGGGACCTGGATCAGAGCTAGCTGGCTGAATGGGACCTGGATCAGAGCTAGCTGGCTGAATGGGACCCGTTCAAGCCTTCCTTGTGTCTGGCCTCCATTACCAATACAGCGTATCGATTATGTGGAGCCACGTAAGTACTGTTATGCATTATAACTTGGGAGATTGCAGTAACTCAGCGCAAATATTGCTAACTAGCAATCTAGCAAGTTATCAAGTCAGTAGCTAGCTATAGCTAACGTTAGCCCATCTCAATCAACAGAAGCTAATGCTAGCTAAGTGTCAGCATCCCAAATATATCTACCTACTAGTTAGCTAGCTAAGCAGTACCAAAGTCATAGAGGAAAATAGTCTAGACGCGTTGTTGAAAAGCTATTTGTTTTGATGATGATGCAAATTAGCCGGCCAGACAGTCTCTTCTAACCCAACAGCAGCGGGGCTAGTGGCTTTCCCATCCTCACCCTCCGGTTTCAGCATTTTGGCAAAGCTCGCTGCGCATGGCCACTGAATGGAAAACATTGGGAAAAACATTGCAAAGCGAATTGATGTATAAAACGCACATCCACCCATTCAGCCACAAGGGCAGAGACAGAGAGAGAGCGGCAGAAATAAGATTCCCACACAGGAAGCGGAATGATCTAACTTTCCGACAGCTAGTTTACAGACAGTCAACAACCCGCTGAAAGCAACACAACAATAACGCGGAGAACACGCCATACTAGCAAGACAGGCCGTGGCAGCCATAGCCAGGCCACTGGATAAACTTTTCCTTTAAATCCCGTCCTAACACGGTCTCTCTGACCCCCTGCCTACAGCGAACTGAAGCCGGAACTCGTCGAAATCCGGCAGCGAAGTGTGAAGTCATTTTGGAATGTACCTGTTTTTTTTTTGTCGTCAAATCAAACGACTGCTCGAATTCATCAGATTTCTTCAGCAGTCCCCTTTTAGCCAGACAATGAAATCAGAACGTCCGATCATCAATTCTAATCATGATCGTGACGTATACGCAGACAGGAGCCAATTAGATCTCGAAATCAGGGCTGTGACATTCAACCCAGTGATGTCCCGCCCAGCGATGACTATGAGGGGAGGAGAGAGAAAACATTTATACCGAACAAAAATATAAATGCAACATGCAAAGTGTTGATCCCATATTTCATTAACTGAAATAAAAGATTCCAGAAGTGTTCCATACCCACAAAAAAGCGTATTTATCTTTTTTTTTTTTACCAAATTTGTTTACATCCCTGTTAGTGAGCAAATCTCACTAACAGGGATTTGCCAAAATAATCCATCCACTTGACATGTGTGGCATATCAAGAAGCTGATTAAAGAGCATGGTAATTACACAGGTGCACCTTGTGCTGGGGACAATAAAAAAAAACACACTCTGAAATGAGACTCGTTTCAGGAAACTAGGCGTATGTCACACGTCACTACTTCACAGGAGGCATTTGAACGTAAACATTTTTTTTTTTCCAAATGCATTGATTGACAGAAATGCCTTCTGGAACATTTGAACTTTCATGTGCCTTAATAACAAACTTACATGCCATCTGTAAATCCAAATACAATTGCTGAATTACATGATGATTACAATTACTAGATGGTTTGCCATGGGGAAAAGACAGGAACCTTCCCGCTAGCCATGATTGGCTGAGATAATGAATGGGCTAGACATGTCAAGAGATGAGTTCAGATTGGTCTGATAGGCTAGACATGCCCGAGAGATGAGTTCGGATTGGTCTGATAGGCTAGACATGCCGAGAGATGAGTTTGGATTGGTCTGATAGGCTAGACATGCCCGAGAGATGAGTTCGGATTGGTCTGATAGGCTAGACATGCCGAGAGATGAATTCGGATTGGTCTGATGGGCTAGAGATGCCGAGAGATGAGTTCGGATTGGTCTGATAGGCTAGACATGCCGAGAGATGTGTTCGGATTGGTCTGATAGGCTAGACATGCCGAGAGATGAGTTCGGATTGGTCTGCAATGTATCATGCTTTTGTCTATTACATGATTTGCTCAGTATGTGTCGGTAATCCTTTCTAACGCTGCTTTTTTTAAAGATATCATGAAGAACTCCAACGTGGAAGTTGGGTTTTAAAATTAGTTGTCCAGTGGAAGCAGAGTATGATAGCTAAGGAGATGGAGAAATTCTGCCATTGCAAATGTTATGCGCAGGGAGTCGAAAAGAGAACACCTCTCTCCGGATTACATCTTCAAACTATGGGTAACCATGGCATCCGTGACAGAGAAGCATTCATCCATGTATATCGGTAAAAGAGTCTAGCTAGCGACATTTTCAGATATTATATGTTTCTAATTTTGTCACAAAGACATTTTCATTGCAAGTTAATTAAAGCGTACTGTTAGCTAGCTAGCTAACATTAGCTGACAGGCTTGCTAGCTAATGTTACATGTATGATCTGTGTAGTAATAGTATTCGTATCTCAGAAAGTGATTTGCATTGCTAGTTGTAGCCTAATGTTAGCTAGCTAGCTACCATTGAACCTAGTTGGTTAAATTCAGTTACCTGCAGATACATGCATGGTAGTAACATTATGAATTGGGATGATGGTTCATTGTTTAGCTAGTAGGCTAGCTACATGTATAAACAAAAGACTACTATGCAAGTAACCATTTCACTGTACCATTTACATCTTCTGTATCCTGTGCATGTGACAAATAAATATTGATTTTATTTGATATAGTGTGTTTACCAGAGACGGTAATGCGAAGAACAACATGATCTGCACCAAATTCAAATTAGGATATAACATTACGCCAACGAGACAGTGCCCAAGTTCTACAATTTTCCAGCTCTGCTTTTATTTGGTCACACTCACAACCCTAAGCTATTTTCTGTAATTAGCTCACCATCAACTTGGAAATAATGATATTTTTGTGAGTTTATTTTCCTGTAATAATTAATAAAAATGAGCTAAAGTTAAGACGCTGTCAGCTATGATATGGTCATTATTTGAACTGGCTAGCCGGCTAACTTAATGTTAGCTAGCTAACAAGCTAGAAACAAACCAAAACATTGTTTAGAAAGTTGCTTTTAGGTGCCTGGTTTGCTAGATTGACAAATCATAAATTCATTTTTAACAGGGTTACTTGGTGTTAAAATACATCAGTTATGCTATTTTGAACCACCAGGCTGCTGATGTCGAAATTGTTGCAACCCCTATTACTAGCCTGTTCAACCTCGCTTTCGTATTGTCTGAGATTCCCAAAGATTGGAAAGATGCTGCAGTCATCCCCCTCTTCAAAGGGGGAGACACTTTAGACCCAAACTGCTACAGACCTATATCTATCCTACCCTGCCTTTCTAAGGTCTTCGAAAGCCAAGTTAACAAACAGATTACCAACCATTTAGAATCCCACCGTACCTTCTCCGCTATGCAATCTGGTTTCAGAGCTGGTCATGGGTGCACCTCAGCCACGCTCAAGGTCAAATCAAATCAAATTTATTTATATAGCCCTTCGTACATCAGCTGATATCTCAAAGTGCTGTACAGAAACCCAGCCTAAGACCCCAAACAGCAAGCAATGCAGGTGTAGAAGCACGGTGGCTAGGAAAAACTCCCTAGAAAGGCCAAAACCTAGGAAGAAACCTAGAGAGGAACCAGGCTATGTGGGGTGGACAGTCCTCTTCAGGTCCTAAATGATATCATAACCACCATAAGAGACATTACTGTGCAGCCATATTCATCCACCTGGCCAAGGCTTTCGACTGTCAATCACCACATTCTTATCGGAAGACTCAACAGCCTTGGTTTCTCAAGTGATTGCCTCACCTGGTTCACCAACTGCTTCTCTAATATAGTTCAGTGTGTCAAATCGGAGGGCCTGTTGTCCAGACCTCTGGCATTCTCTATGGGGGTGCAACAGGGTTCAATTCTCGGGCAGACTCTCTTCTCTGTATACATCAATGATGTCATTCTTGCTGCTGGTGATTCTCTGATCCACCTCTACGTAGACGACACCATTCTGTATACGTCTGGCCCTTCTTTGGACACTGTTTTAACTAACCTCCAGACGAGCTTCAATGCCATACACCTCTCCTTCCGTGGCCTCCAATTGCTCTTAAATGCAAGTAAAACTAAATGCATGCTTTTCAACCGATCGCTTCCCGCACCCGACCGCCCGTCCAGCATCACTACTCTGGACGGTTCTGACTAAGAATATGTGGACAACTACAAATAGCTGGGTGTTTGGTTAGACTGTAAACTCTCCTTCCAGACTCACATTAAGCATATCCAATCCAAAATCAAATCTAGAATCGGCTTCCTACTTCGCAACAAAGCAACCTTCACCCATGCTGCCAAACATACCCTCATAAAACTGACCATCCTACCAATCCTCGACTTCTGCGATGTCATTTAAAAATTAGCCTCCAACACTCTACTCAACAAATTGAATGCAGTATATCACAGTGCCATCCGTTTTGTCACCAAAGCCCCATATACTACCCACCATTGCGACCTCTACGCTCTCGTTGGCTGGCCCTCGCTTCATACTCATTGCCAAACCGACTGGCTCCAGGTCATCTTCAAGTCTTTGCTAGGTAAAGCCCCGCCTTATCTCAGCTCACTGGTCATCATAGCAGCACCCACGCGTAGCACGCGCTCCAGCAGGTACATCTCACAAGTCACCCCCAAAGCCAATTCTTCCTTTGGCCGCCTTTCCTTACAGTTCTCTGCTGCCATTGACTGGAACGAATTGCAAAAATCACTGAAGCTGGAGACACATCTCCCTCACCAGCTTTAAGCACCAGCTGTCAGAGCAGCTCCCAGACCACTGCACCTGTACATAGCCCATCTGTAAATAGCCCATCCAACTACCTCATCCCCATACTGTATTTATTTAATTATTTTGCTCCTTTGCATCCCAGTATCTCTTCTTGCACATTCATCTTCTGTACATTCTACCATTCCAGTGTTTAATTGCTATATTGTATTTACTTTGCCACCATGGCCTATTTATTGCCTTACCTCCCTTATCCTACCTCATTTGCACACACTGTATATAGACTTTTCTACTGAATTATATACTGTATGTTTGTTTATTCCATGTGTAACTCTGTGTTGTTGTATGTGTCGAACTGCTTTGCTTTATCTTGGCCAGGTCGCAGTTGTAATAGAGAACTTGTTTTCAACTAGCCTTCCTGGTTAACTTAAAGGTGAAATAAAAAAAATAACAAAATAAAAACTGAGGAGTATTTCTGCCAAAAATAGAGCCCTTTTGGTGTTGAAAAACTCAGTTTGATTGGCTAGCCCTGGCTCCCCAGTGGGTGAGCCTATGCCCTCCCAGGTCCACCTAAGGCTGCGCCCCTGCCCAATCATTTGAAATCCATAGATTAGGGCCTAATTCATTTATTTCAATTGACTGATTTCCTTATATGAACTGTAACTCTTGTAAAATCGTTGAAATTGTTGCATGTTGTGTTTATTTCCGTTCAGTATAGTTGCCAGGATCCTAAATACAAATTCCACCTCGACACTGCTATCAGGGATAGAGTGGTATAGGGCCATAATAACATGTTGTATCAGGGATGTTGTGTTTACCCTACCTCACCTGAACCCTACCTCACCTCAAACTACACACAGCAATCCTAGCACCCATCATCATTTACCTGCATATGCTACAATGTGCAAATCTCATTATGAAATGTTTTGTTAATACAATGATCTACTAATCAAATCAAATCAAATCAAATTTTATTTGTCACATACACATGGTTAGCAGATGTTAATGCGAGTGTAGCGAAATGCTTGTGCTTCTAGTTCCGACAATGCAGTAATAACAAGTAATCTAACTAACAATTCCAAAACTACTGTCTTGTACACAGTGTAAGGGGATAAAGAATATGTACATAAGGATATATGAATGAGTGATGGTACAGAGCAGCATAGGCAAGATACAGTAGATGGTATCGGGTACAGTATGTACAAATGAGATGAGTATGTAAACAAAGTGGCATAGTATAGTATAAAGTGGCTAGTGATACATGTATTACATAAGGATACCGTCGATGATATAGAGTACAGTATATACGTATGCGTATGAGATGAATAATGTAGGGTAAGTAACATTTATATAAGGTAGCATTGTTTAAAGTGGCTAGTGATATATTTACATCATTTCCCATCAATTCCCATTATTAAAGTGGCTGGAGTTGAGTCAGTGTCAGTGTGTTGGCAGCAGCCACTCAGTGTTAGTGGTGGCTGTTTAACAGTCTGATGGCCTTGAGATAGAAGCTGTTTTTCAGTCTCTCGGTCCCAGCTTTGATGCACCTGTACTGACCTCGCCTTCTGGATGATAGCGGGGTGAACAGGCAGTGGCTCGGGTGGTTGATGTCCTTGATGATCTTTATGGCCTTCCTGTGACATCGGGTGGTGTAGGTGTCCTGGAGGGCAGGTAGTTTGCCCCCGGTGATGCGTTGTGCAGACCTCACTACCCTCTGGAGAGCCTTACGGTTGAGGGCGGTGCAGTTGCCATACCAGGTGGTGATACAGCCCGCCAGGATGCTCTCGATTGTGCATCTGTAGAAGTTTGTGAGTGCTTTTGGTGACAAGCCGAATTTCTTCAGCCTCCTGAGGTTGAAGAGGCGCTGCTGCGCCTTCTTCACGATGCTGTCTGTGTGAGTGGACCAATTCAGTTTGTCTGTGATGTGTATGCCGAGGAACTTAAAACTTGCTACCCTCTCCACTACTGTTCCATCGATGTGGATAGGGGGGTGTTCCCTCTGCTGTTTCCTGAAGTCCACAATCATCTCCTTAGTTTTGTTGACGTTGAGTGTGAGGTTGTTTTCCTGACACCACACTCCGAGGGCCCTCACCTCCTCCCTGTAGGCCGTCTCATCGTTGTTGGTAATCAAGCCTACCACTGTTGTGTCGTCCGCAAACTTGATGATTGAGTTGGAGGCGTGCGTGGCCACGCAGTCATGGGTGAACAGGGAGTACAGGAGAGGGCTCAGAACGCAACCTTGTGGGGCCCCAGTGTTGAGGATCAGCGGGGAGGAGATGTTGTTGCCTACCCTCACCACCTGGGGGCGGCCCGTCAGGAAGTCCAGTACCCAGTTGCACAGGGCGGGGTCGAGACCCAGGGTCTCGAGCTTGATGACGAGCTTGGAGGGTACTATGGTGTTGAATGCCAAGCTGTAGTCGATGAACAGCATTCTCACATAGGTATTCCTCTTGTCCAGATGGGTTAGGGCAGTGTGCAGTGTGGTTGAGATTGCATCGTCTGTGGACCTATTTGGGCGGTAAGCAAATTGGAGTGGGTCTAGGGTGTCAGGTAGGGTGGAGGTGATATGGTCCTTGACTAGTCTCTCAAAGCACTTCATGATGACGGATGTGAGTGCTACGGGGCGGTAGTCATTTAGCTCAGTTACCTTAGCTTTCTTGGGAACAGGAACAATGGTGGCCCTCTTGAAGCATGTGGGAACAGCAGACTGGTATAGGGATTGATTGAATATGTCCGTAAACACACCGGCCAGCTGGTCTGCGCATGCTCTGAGGGCGCGGCTGGGGATGCCATCTGGGCCTGCAGCCTTGCGAGGGTTAACACGTTTAAATGTCTTACTCACCTCGGCTGCAGTGAGGGAGAGACCGCATGTTTTCGTTGCAGGCCGTGTCAGTGGCACTGTATTGTCCTCAAAGCGGGCAAAAAAGTTATTTAGTCTGCCTGGGAGCAAGACATCCTGGTCCGTGACTGGGCTGGGTTTCTTCCTGTAGTCCGTGATTGACTGTAGACCCTGCCACATGCCTCTTGTGTCTGAGCCGTTGAATTGAGATTCTACTTTGTCTCTGTACTGGCGCTTAGCTTGTTTGATAGCCTTGCGGAGGGAATAGCTGCACTGTTTGTATTCAGTCATGTTACCAGACACCTTGCCCTGATTAAAAGCAGTGGTTCGCGCTTTCAGTTTCACACGAATGCTGCCATCAATCCACGGTTTCTGGTTAGGGAATGTTTTAATCGTTGCTATGGGAACGACATCTTCAACGCACGTTCTAATGAACTCGCACACCGAATCAGCGTATTCGTCAATGTTGTTATCTGACGCAATACGAAACATCTCCCAGTCCACGTGATGGAAGCAGTCTTGGAGTGTGGAGTCAGCTTGGTCGGACCAGCGTTGGACAGACCTCAGCGTGGGAGCCTCTTGTTTTAGTTTCTGTCTGTAGGCAGGGATCAACAAAATGGAGTCGTGGTCAGCTTTTCCGAAAGGGGGGCGGGGCAGGGCCTTATATGCGTCGCGGAAGTTAGAGTAACAATGGTCCAAGGTCTTTCCTCCCCTGGTTGCGCAATCGATATGCTGATAAAATTTGGGGAGTCTTGTTTTCAGATTAGCCTTGTTAAAATCCCCAGCTACAATGAATGCAGCCTCCGGATAAATTGTTTCCAGTTTGCAGAGAGTTAAATAAAGTTCGTTCAGAGCCATCGATGTGTCTGCTTGGGGGGGGATATATACGGCTGTGATTATAATCGAAGAGAATTCTCTTGGTAGATAATGCGGACTACATTTGATTGTGAGGAATTCTAAATCAGGTGAACAGAAGGATTTGAGTTCCTGTATGTTTCTTTCATCGCACCATGTCACGTTAGTCATAAGGCATACGCCCCCGCCCCTCTTTTTACCAGAAAGATGTTTTTTCCTGTCTGCGCGATGCGTGGAGAAACCTGTTGGCTGCACCGCTTCGGATTGCGTCTCTCCAGTAAGCCACGTTTCCGTGAAGCAAAGAACGTTACAGTCTCTGATGTCCCTCTGGAATGCTACCCTTGCTCGGATTTCATCAACCTTGTTGTCAAGAGACTGGACATTGGCAAGAAGAATGCTAGGGAGTGGTGCGCGCTGTGCCCGTCTCCGGAGTCTGACCAGAAGACCGCCTCGTTTCCCTCTCTTTCGGAGTCGTTTTTTTGGGTCGCTGCATGGAATCCACTCCGTTGTCCTGTTTGTAAGGCAGAACACAGGATCCGCGTCGCGAAAAACATATTCTTGGTCGTACTGATGGTGAGTTGATGCTGATCTTATATTCAGTAGTTCTTCTCGACTGTATGTAATGAAACCTAAGATGACCTGGGGTACTAATGTAAGAAATAACACGTAAAAAAACAAAAAACTGCATAGTTTCCTAGGAACGCGAAGCGAGGCGGCCATCTCTGTCGGCGCCGGAAGTACACGCAATGGACTCATAGAAAAAAAGGTGCTATCTAGAACCTAAATTATTATTTGCCTGTTCCCATAGGAGAACTCTTTGAAAAAACCTTTTTGGTTCCAGGTAGAATCCTTTTGGGTTCCATGTAATACCCTTTCATCAGAGGGTTCTACCTGGAACCAAAAAGGGTTCTCCTATGGGGACCGATGAAGAAACCTTTTGGAACCCCTTTTTTTAAGAATGTAGACTATCCTAACTTGGCTTTTACATTAGGGTTAGGGTTAGGGTTAGGGGGTTAGGGTTAGGGGGTTAGGGTTAGGGTTAGGGTTAGGGGATTAGGGTTAGGGGGTTAGGGTTAAGGGGTTAGGGTTAGGGGATTAGGGTTAGGGGGTTAGGGTTAAGGGGTTAGGGTTAGGGTTAGGGGTTAGGGTTAGGGGGTTAGGGGGTTAGGGTTAGGGGGTAGGGTTAGGGGTTAGGGTTGGGGGTTAGGGGTTAGGGGGTTAGGGATTAGGGTTAGGGGTTAGGGTTAGGGGGTTAGGGTTAGGGGTTAGGGGTTAGGGATTAGGGGGTTAGGGTTAGGGGGTTAGGGTTAGGGGTTAGGGTTAGAGGTTAGAGATTAGTGTTTAGGGGTTAGGGTTAGGGGGTTAGGGTTAGTGGTGGGGTTATTGGTGGGGTTAAGGTTAGGATTAGGGGTGGGGTTAGGGGTGGGGTTAGTGGTGGGGTTAGTGGTGGGGTTAGGATTAGGGGTGGGGTTAGGGTTAGTGGTGGAGTTAGCGGTGGGGTTAGGGTTAGCGGTGGGGTTAGGGGTCGGGTTAGGAGTAGGAGTAGGGTTAGGATTAGGATTAGGGTTAGGGTTAGTGGTGGGATTAGTGGTGGGGTTAGGGTTAGGATTAGGGGTGGGGTTAGGGTTAGTGGTAGGGTTAGGATTAGGGGTGGGGTTAGGATTAGTGGTGGGGTTAGGATTAGGGTTATGGTTAGGAGTAGGGTTAGGATTGGGGTTAGTGGTGGGGTTAGGGTTAGGGGTGGGGTTAAAGTTAGGGTTAGAGTTAGGAGTAGGGTTAGGATTAGGGTTAGTGGTGGGGTTAGGGTTAGTGGTGGGGTTAAGGTTAGGGTTAGAGTTAGGAGTAGGGTTAGGATTAGGGTTAGTGGTGGGGTTAGGGTTAGTGGTGTGGTTAGGATTAGGGTTATGGTTAGGAGTAGTTTGGGTTTAGGGGTTAGGGTTAGGGATAGGGGGGTTAGGGTTTAGGGTTAGGGTTTAGGGTTAGGGGTTAGGGTTAGGGGGTTAGGGTTAGGGGTTAGGGTTGTGGGGGGTTTAGGGTTAGGTTTAAGAGGGTTTATTTTTGTATTGGTGTCAAACCTTGGGTTGCACGGGCCTATTGCACCTCTGACCGGTCTGGAGAAAGTGGGAGGACATGAGAGGCCGAGAGCTCTGAGGGGGTCACCCACAACAATTCTAAAGCAGGAGGAAGACAATCATAAAACACAACCTGGGAGTGAAAGGTTTAACCTTTAACCAAATCTCATATAAAATCACATTACAACATGCATACCGCATACAAAAATTAAATAAATAATCAAGTAAATAATTAGAAATCCCCCTCCCCAAAAAAGGGGGTTGGATGAAAATGAAGGGATCACATGCCATGCTAAAATGTATAAAATAATCAAATTCAGCACAAAATACAGAAAAGACATCACCAGGTTGAGCAATCAAATGCTTTCTTAAATGTTTAAAAAAATGTTTAAATGAACTTCCTCCTTGTTTCCGTGGCCCCTCCAGCCCTCCTCATTAGGCCTCCACCCACTCCAACTGTTAGTGTTTTCTGTTATTCTTTTATATTAATTCCCAGTGGAGCCAAAGTATTCGGTTTTGAAATCCACCTGGATTCGGCTGTTTTTCTCTGGCCTGTGGTCTAGGAGGATTTAGTCTCCAGACCGGTAATGCAGAGGGAGGTTGATGGGTGGATTTGAAAGTGTTGGACCAGGTGTGTTTGTAATCTGTTTTTTCCAATTGTGTAGAGGTGCTGTTTGAGGCGGTTTCTCCTATATAAATGTAATGGCATAGACAATATTGGTGCTTTGAATGGTCATGAGTTGTGAGATAGGACTAGAGGTTTGCGCATTTGGATTTTGAATGTATGAAAGTTGTCTATGGTACTGTTTTTCAATGGGTAGGTTAGGAGTGGGTTTATTGGAATATTTTGCACAAATTAAGAGATCCCTTAAATTGGGGTTTCTGCAGAAAGCTGGTATGGGTCTGAATTCCTGAAGTGGGGGGAATGTGCGTTGTGTTTGGGTGAAAGAGACTGAGTCTGGAATGAAGGAGTCTGTTTATGTCTGAGAAGGTGCTGATAATGGGTATAATCTGGGGTTCTGTGTCTGTTGGGGGAATAGGAACAGGGGGTCTGGGAAAGGTCTGAGGGTGGAGGACAGGGATAGGATGGGGGGGATTGGGATACGGACCCAGAATCGGGAAAAGGATAAGAATAGGTGTGGGCTGTTTGCCAAGGTCAGGAGTCAGTACCTGGTCCAGAGTTCTACCGGGAGAGTTATGGAGGTTAAGGTTAGGGTTAAGGTTAGGGTTATGGGTTAGGGTTAAGGTTAGGGTTAGGGGGGTTAGGGTTAAGGTTAGGGTTAGGGGTTAGGGTTAAGGTTAGGGTTAGGGGGGTTAGGGTTAGGGGTTAGGTGTTAGGGTTAGGTGTTAGGGTTAGGGTTAGGGGGGTTAGGGGTTAGGGTTAGGGGTTAAGGGTTAGGGGTTAAGGGTTAGGGGGGGTTAGGGTTAGGGTTAAGGGTTAGGGGTTAGGGTTAGGGGGGTTAGGGTTAGGGGTTAGGGTTAAGGTTAGGGTGGGTTAGGGGTCAGGGTTAGGATTAGGGGTTAGGGGTTATGGTTAGTGTTAGGGATAGGGGTAGAGGTAGGGGTTAGGGTTAGGGTTAGGGTTGGGGTTAGGGTTAGGGGGTTGGGGGTTAGGGTTGGGGTTAGGGTTGGGGTTAGGGTTAGGGATAAGGTTAAGGTTAGGGTTAGGGGGTTGGGGGTTAGGGTTAGGGCTGTTTTTTGAGGTTTAGCACCTTGCGTTGCACTGGCCTATTGTGATCTCTGTTTCCATTCTGGGTTTATTGGGAGGTTTGTGTGTGTGAAAATATGAGATGCATGAATAATTTACCTACACTTACATTTTGCCATTCAATCCAAGTGGAGCCAAAGATCTAAGAGTGGCTATCCACTTGGATTCTGCAGCCTTTCTCTGGGCTACGGTCCAGGTGGAGACAGTTTCTATCCCAGTGATGTTCAGGTGTATAGTAGGGTGTGTTTGGAAATGTGTGACTAGATGTGTACTAGATGTGACAATTTATTATTAGTGATTGTATACAGATGTTGTTTGAGACGTGTTAAAATTGTGGATCCAGTTTCCCTCACATACATTTTTTGACATAATGCACAGGTGATTGCATAGACGATGTTGGTGCTGTTTATGTTCATCAGTTGTTTGATTGGGCTAAAGGTGTGTGGGTTGTGTATGTTTGTCAGTTGTCTGTAGTAGTGATTTTCCATGGGTACTGGTGGATAGGACCTGCATGGACTAAGAGGTCCTTCAGATTGGGATTCCTCCTGTATGCTGAGATGGGTCGGAATGGTTGTAGTGGGGGGAAGGCATGTTGTGTATTTAAAAATGCGCTTTTTAGTCATAAGTGTATGCGTTGGTTTGTGTGTGAGTAGGTGCTGATGATAGGTAACCTCTGGGGTTCAGACCCTGTACCCAAGATGGGAGTGGGGTTAGGGTTGGGGTTAAGGTTAGGGTTCGGGTTGGTGTCAGGAACAGTGCCACCTGTGTTAAGGTTAGGAGGGAGAGGTAATTGATTTTGGATGATGCTTGCTAGTGTGTCAGCTTAGGGTTAGGGTTAGTACCTCAGTGACCGCTTTGAGTACCCCCTCCTCCTCAATGCCTCAAATAATATGTGTGTAGGTGTATTGAAATCCTGCTGTTGAGTGCATAGTCTGTAGAATCGGATGAGTTGTGATTTGACAATCCCCCTAAAGGTATGTTTGGGGTGGAAACTGGATCGGTGGAGTAATGCATATGTGTCTGTTTCTTTGAAATTAACTTTAGTGATAAACTATGGTTTCTTCAGTGTCTGGAAAGAAAACGTTGGTGTCTAAGAAATGTATTATATGTGGGTGCATGACATATTTAACTGTAATGGTGAGATGGTGATTGTTCAAGATGTCTATGAATGTGGTGAAGTCCTGTAGGTTGTGTTGCCACACTCCGAAGATATCATCCAGGTAGCGTTTGTAAAACAAGGGAAGCAGTGGGCATTTTTCCAAAGCTGTTGTCTGCCAGTCCGCCATGTATATGTTTGCTTATGCTGGAGCGAACATTTTGCCCATTGCTGTCCCATGAATCTGTAGATAGTATTAGTTGTTAAATTTAAAGTCATTATTTCTCAGCCCCAGTTCAAGTAGCTGTAATATGTGTTTGTCTGGTCTATGTCTATCTGGATATCTTCGGAGTGTGGCTTCCACTGCTGCCATCCCTGAGGGGATGGCTATGTTTGTATAAAGAGAGTCTATGTCTAGGGTGAAAAGGTATGCCTGTGCTGGGACTGGGATTTTACAAAGTGTGTCTATGAAGTGATATGTGTCCTTAATGTAACTGGCATGTTTTTGTGAGATGGGGTTAAGAAAATGATCTATGAATTCAGCTGCTGGAAATGACTTTTTTATAAAGGTCCGCTATAGTCTGTCTCACTAGTGTCTGTGTCTGCATCTGTGTGGAAGTGGGGATGGGAGCGTAGTGTTGTGTATTGTAAAGTTGGCGATTGGCTTCCAAGAGATATTGCTGATTATCCATTATCACAATCATGGAGCCTTTGTCTGCTGGTTTAATTGTTATATGTTTGTTTTGTCTTAGCCTGGTTATAGCTAGTCTTTCGTCTTGTGTAATGTTATGTGAAGTTGTAATGGTAGAGCTATGTAAGTCTCTAATAATCTGTGTATTGGTTTTAATAAGTTTTCTAATTGGTTGTGATAGTTTGTTTAGTGGGGGTTCCCATTTATATCTTTCAGTGAATGGTTGGGTAATAAAATCAGTAGTGTAGTCAAAATGGTCTAATAACTTGAGGTTTCTATGTAACCTATGGATGTGCCTTTGCAGGTCCCCATAGTCCGACCGCATCGGTGTCGGGACAAACGCCGTCATGATTGTCAGTGATGAATTCTGAATTGTCTATTTCCAGTATGGCATTGTAATGTGTAGTGATGTTTGTGTTGATATGTTTATGCATGTCCTTCTGTTGGCGTGTGAGGTTGGGTGAGAAGTTGATGATTGGCCAGTAGATGGTGGCATTGGGGTACATGACTGTGGCTTTGTTGTGGAGTATCTGTAGTTGGCTTATGGGTGTTGATTTCCTTTCCTGGTCTTTGTTATTTATTGGTTAGGGGGGTTAGGGTTAGGGGGGGTAGGGTTAGGGTGGTTAGGGTTAGGGTTAGGGGGATTAGGGGGGTGAGGGTTAGGGGTTAGGGGGGTTAGGGGGTTAGGGTTAGGGGGGTTAGGGGGTTAGGGTTAGGGGGGTTATGGTTAGGGTCAGGGGTTAAGGTTAGGGGGGTTAGGGTTAGGGGGGTTAGGGTTAGGGGGGTTAGGGGTTAGGGGGGTTAGGGGTTAGGGTTAGGGGGGTTATGGTTAGGGTCAGGGGTTAAGGTTAGGGGGTTAGGGTTAGGGGGTTAGGGGGGTTAGGGTTAGGGGGTTAGGGTTAGGGTTTAGGGTTCAGGTTAGGGTCAGGGTTAGGGTTTAGGGTTAGGGTTAGGGTTAGGGTTAGGGTTAGGTTGTTTGGTGGAGCAAACAAAGAGACACACCGGAAGGCAGGATAGAGAAGCTGTGAACAGCAGACAAAGACGTGACTGTGGGCTTTGTTCCAAGCTGAATATCGTGCGGATAGACCGACATTTCAAGTCTGTCCATGCACTTTGGTCCGGTACTATCGAATGGAAGCATGCTCTGCAGTGTAGCCGGGTTTCGACTGAGAGACAGCAGCCCGAGGGCAGTATATGCAGCCTAAGAACGGTGTTGAACCACGGCTGGAGCCCTGGGAGAACCCTGGGTTTTTGAATTGTGTTGAAAGTGAGTGGTCCGTGGATCAGCAGCTGGGGGACGAGAGTGAGCAGGCGGCGGCATCGGCGGCGGTGCAGCCAACCAGTCATATCGGTGGTGAACCATGCTCGGAACCGAGGGAGCAAGGCTGCGTCGTGGCGACTTCCATGGAGAGCGAGAGTGATGAAGGCGGTGGTGTGTCGTCCAGAATTGAAGGCTGAATATGAACACTTTATTCTGGGTAAAAACCCTTTCAGTTAATTAAACTAATTGACAATAGTGTTTCCCGAGTACGTGAATTCCTCCGCATTATGTCAGAGGACTGTGTTCTCTGGATAACTACAGACGTGTGTCTGAGTGGTATGGCCACTGTGAAGGCTGTGGTTTGGCACCATCCACGTAAAAATAAATTACAGAGCCGATGTTCGAAGTTTCCTGAAATATCTTATTCAGTTCCGGCCGAATAGTCTGCAAGCTAAAGTCTGTGGAATTCGAAAGTTGTTACTCTGCTTGGTAAAGATGGACAGGGATTCGCAGGAGAGCCAGGCAACGCACAGGGCGAAATTTCGCAAACGCTGCAGGGACGAGGTGCTCAGCGGTTTGTCGAGCTAAGTAAACAAGCTATTCCTTCGGTTCTCAGTAGGCTGGAGGTCCAAGCCACCTGCTCTGACAGACGTAGGTTTGCGGCTCTCATGTCCAGCCGGTTGGCCATACTGGAAACGCAGGCACGGTACTACCGGTACCATAATTGACCTCGTAACGCCAGCCGGGCGCGGTCACTAATTCAGGCACAAATCAATCCATGATTCACTGATAAATAAAGAACATTTATTTGAAATTCACCCTTGTCTTCGTGTGTCATTTGAGAATGTATGAAGGCCTGGGGATCTGAATGACCGGGTGTTATGGGGTACCAGGTGCACAGAGCTGAAGTGACAGGCCGAGATAGAGGGCATGCAGGTGGGCAGGCAGGGTAGAGAGAGTAAGCCCAAAGGCATGGAGATATGGAGCTCCCTTGGTAACCAATTCAATCACCAGGTACACATGCTGGACTTAGTCCAATGAGAGAGAAGTATGACTCTGTCATTGAATTACATTGGGTTACCAGGTGACCTTGGTGGCGGGTGTGGGGCCCCCCTATGGACACCCAGTCCAGCCCTGGTGGCACCAGGAGCCACCCCCATCGTCAACTGGTAACGCGTTCAATCACCAGGTCCACAGCCAAACATAATGTGAAGTTTGGACTTAGTCGTTTTTCAGAACTTTAAGAAAAACTCCATAAATTGACCATTGGCGCCCTCCAGTGACTTTTCCCAGTAGGTGGGTGCTCCCATAGCGAGCATGGAGGTCTGGATGCCCCCTAAAATAATTTTCAACCGTTTTGAAAATCGTGCCTGGTAATCCAAAATAATACCAGGCCCACAGTTGAACTTAGTCTCTGGAGCGAAAGGAAAAGGGTGCAATCTGTCACATTTTCAACCATTTTCTGAAATGTTCAAAAAATGATTAAAAATACTTCCTGATGGGCTAGAGGTCCCAAATGTTGGCTCATACCCTCTCTTGTGATGGGCAACAATTATCAAATGTTTGCATCCATAGCAAGCTATGGGCCCCGCCAATTCCACTTTTTTTCCACAAATGTAAAACATGATTTTCTATTATACATTTTTATTGAATAAATTAGATGGAAGTGCTGATCTATGTGTGCCCTTTCGTGCAGAAAAACCCCATCCAGATTGGAGTTGTACTTTTTGAGTTATTAAAGTTGAAAGTATATTTTGGTGTGCCGGAATTTGACCCCTGACGGTGGAACACACTAAAGCCCTGTGAGTGCCAGTGCTTATATCGATAATTCGGCCTGTCCGGGGTTTACACACTTAGGCCCGGGTTGACCAGACATGTACCTGCGCGATATCAGAAACCTGGTTTTCGACAACAAGAGTTCCATGTCCTAGAGAGGCGGGGAAAGTTCCAAACTACTCAGCCTGTATTGAAAATGAGAAACAGGCACTTTTGAGGGAAGTGAGCCCCTCAGAACCATGGTACATAGGACTTTAACCCTCCGGTGACCGATTTTATGATTTGACCAGCCATTCGGAGGCCGATTTGTCCTAACTTTTGATCCAAGCTTCCCAGCTTGGTGGTGGGAGGATATGGAGCTCTGTCCTGGGCAGGTGCTCTATCCCAGCTATCACCTTGTGGGTTTGGTTCATCAATGATCATGGTTCTAGTCCTATGAAAGAGCCCGTCCCTTCGGCGACCGATTTGGTGGTTGTTTAGCCCCGGTAAGGGCTGACTCTCCAGCCCCGTCCCCACGTTGCGTCTCCATGGTCTGTCCTCTGTTTTCCAGCGAGTTTAATTTCTTCTGACCGATTTGCATTTGTTTTCCACCTGGGAGGGCCCCTGTAGGCCGGCCTTTGGCTGGTGTTCAGACGGTCGGTTCATCCCGCCCCATGTGGATTTGCCTCTATTGGGGGAGCCCCTTTCGGAGACTGTTTAACCAGTATTTCGATACTCTCCAGCCGCGCCCCGTCCGTGCGAGACCCAGCCGACCTGTCTGACCGAGTAGCCCAACATTGGTGTTCCGTTGCGGGGAGTGACACACCCAGGCAGCAATGCATGTGGTGATGGTCACCCCGAAACGCACCGGTGCCAGAGACACATATTCTCAAACCCTGTCTTTAATAAGTACCTACCCGGCTGACCCCAGTGGTCAGGTTGTGTTTGTGGTTCTGCTGGCCTGTTGATGGCGTTCCGAATTAACCCTCTAGCTGTCTCTATTATAATATGACAGACTAATTAGATCTACTGCCTCTATTATATTATGGTAGACCAGCTAGACCTACTGTCTCTATTATATTATGACAGAACAACTAGATCTACTGTCTCTATTATAATATGACAGACCAGCTTGATCTACTGTCTCTATTATAATATGACAGACCAGCTAGATCTCTGGTCTCTATTATAATATGACAGACCAGCTAGATCTACTGTCTCTATTATATTATGACAGACCAGCTAGATCTACCGTCTCTATTATATTATGACAGACCAGCTATATCTACTGTCTCTATTATGTTATGTCAGACCAGCTAGATCTACTGTATCTATTATATTATGACAGACCGCCTAGATCTACTGTCTCTATTATACTATGACAGACCAGCTAGATCTACTGTCTCTATTATATTATGACAGACCAGCTAGATCTACTGTTTCTATTATATTATGACAGACCAGCTAGATCTGCTGTCTCTATTATATTATGACAGACAAGCTATATATACTGTCTCTATTATATTATGATAGACAATGCTAGACCTACTGTCTCTAGATCTACTGTCTCTATTATATTATGCCAGACAAGCTAGATATTCTGTCTCTATTTTATTTTGACAGACAAGCTAGATCTACTGTCTCTATTATGTTATGACAGACCAGCAATATCTACCAACTCTATATTATATCAGACCTGCTAGATCTACTGTCTCTATTATACTATGACAGACCAGCTAGATCTACGGCCTCTATTATATTATGACAGACCAGCTAGATCTACTGTCTATTATATTATGACAGACCAGCTATATCTACTGCTCTATTATATTATGACAGACCATCTAGATCTACTGTCTCTATTATATTATGACAGAGCAGCTATATCTACTGTCTCTATTATATTATGACAGACCAGCTAGATCTACTGTCTCTATTATATTACGACAGAACAGCTAGATCTACTGTCTCTATTATATTATGACACCCGAGCTAGATCTACTGTCTCCATTATGTTATGACAGACCAGCTTGATCTACCGTTTCTGTTATGTTATGACAGACCAGCTAGATCTACTGTCTCTATTATATTATGACAGACAAGCTAGATCTACTGTCTCTATTATATCATGACAGAATAGCTATATCTACTGTCTCTATTATATTATGACACACCAGCAAGATCTACTGTCTCTATTATATTATGACAGACCAGCTAGAATCCTGTCTCTATTATGTTATGAAAAACCAGCTAGATCTACTGCCTCTAATATATTATGGCAGACCAGCTATATCTACTGTCTCTATTATATTATGATAGACCAGCTAGATCTACTGTCTCTATTATATTATGACAGAACAGCTAGAACTACTGTCTCTAATATATTATGACACCCCAGCTAGATCTACTGTCTTCATTATATTGTGACAGACCAGCAATATCTACTGTCTCCATTATGTTATGACAGACCAGCTATATCTACCGTCTCTATTATGTTATGACAGACCAGCTTGATCTACCGTTTCTATTATAATATGACAGACCAGCTAGATCTACTGTCTCTATTATAATATGACAGACCAGCTAGATCTAATGTCTCTATTATATTTTGACAGACCAGCTATATCTACTGTCTCTATTATATTATGTCAGACCAGCTGTATCTACTGTCTCTATTATATTATGACAGACAAGCTAGATCTACTGCCTCTATTATATCATGACAGACCAGCTATATCTACGGTCTCTATTTTATTATGACAGACAAGCTAGACCTACTGTCTCTAGATCTACTGTCTCTACTATATTATGCCAGACAAGCTAGACATAATGTCTCTCTTTTATTATGACAGACATGCTAGATCTATAGTCTCCATTATATTATGATTGACCAGCTAGATCTACTGTCTCTATTATAATATGACAGACCAGCTAGACCTAATATCTCTATTATATTTTGACAGACCAGCTATATCTACTGTCTCTATTATATTATGTCAGACCAGCTTATCTACTGTCTCTATTATATTATGACAGACAAGCTAGATCTACTGTCTCTATTATATCATGACAGACCAGCTATATCTACTGTCTCCATTATGTTATGACAGACCACCTAGATCTACTGTCTCCATTATGTTATTACAGACCAGCTAGATCTACTGCCTCTAATATATTATGGCAGACCAGCTATATCTACTGTCTCTATTATATTATGACAGAAAAGCTAGATATACTATCTCTATTTTATTATGACGGACAAGCTAGATCTACTGTCTCTATTATATCATGACTGAGCAGATATATCTACTGTCTATATTATATTATGATAGACCAGCTAGATCTACTGTCTCTATTATATTATGACAGAACAGCTAGATCTACTGTCTCTAATATATTATGACACCCCAGCTAGATCTACTGTCTTCATTATATTGTGACAGACCAGCAATATCTACTGTCTCCATTATGTTATGACAGACCAGCTATATCTACCGTCTCCATTATGTTATTACAGACCAGCTAGATCTACTGCCTCTAATATATTATGGCAGACCAGCTAGATCTACTGTTTCTATTATATTATGACAGACCAGCTAGATCTGCTGTCTCTATTATATTATGACAGACAAGCTATATATACTGTCTCTATTATATTATGATAGACAATGCTAGACCTACTGTCTCTAGATCTACTGTCTCTATTATATTATGCCAGACAAGCTAGATATTCTGTCTCTATTTTATTTTGACAGACAAGCTAGATCTACTGTCTCTATTATGTTATGACAGACCAGCAATATCTACCAACTCTATATTATATCAGACCTGCTAGATCTACTGTCTCTATTATACTATGACAGACCAGCTAGATCTACGGCCTCTATTATATTATGACAGACCAGTTAGATCTACTGTCTATTATATTATGACAGACCAGCTATATCTACTGCTCTATTATAATATGACAGACCATCTAGATCTACTGTCTCTATTATATTATGACAGAGCAGCTATATCTACTGTCTCTATTATATTATGACAGACAAGCTAGATCTACTGTCTCTATTATATCATGACTGAGCAGATATGACTACAGTCTCTATTATATTATGACAGACCAGCTAGATCTACTGTCTCTAGTATATTACGACAGAACAGCTAGATCTACTGTCTCTAATATATTATGACACCCGAGCTAGATCTACTGTCTCCATTATGTTATGACAGACCAGCTTGATCTACCGTTTCTGTTATGTTATGACAGACCAGCTAGATCTACTGTCTCTATTATATTATGACAGACAAGCTAGATCTACTGTCTCTATTATATCATGACAGAATAGCTATATCTACTGTCTCTATTATATTATGACACACCAGCAAGATCTACTGTCTCTATTATATTATGACAGACCAGCTAGAATCCTGTCTCTATTATATTATGACAGACCAGCTAGATCTACTGTCTCCATTATGTTATGAAAAACCAGCTAGATCTACTGCCTCTAATATATTATGGCAGACCAGCTATATCTACTGTCTCTATTATATTATGATAGACCAGCTAGATCTACTGTCTCTATTATATTATGACAGAACAGCTAGAACTACTGTCTCTAATATATTATGACACCCCAGCTAGATCTACTGTCTTCATTATATTGTGACAGACCAGCAATATCTACTGTCTCCATTATGTTATGACAGACCAGCTATATCTACCGTCTCTATTATGTTATGACAGACCAGCTTGATCTACCGTTTCTATTATAATATGACAGACCAGCTAGATCTACTGTCTCTATTATAATATGACAGACCAGCTAGATCTAATGTCTCTATTATATTTTGACAGACCAGCTATATCTACTGTCTCTATTATATTATGTCAGACCAGCTGTATCTACTGTCTCTATTATATTATGACAGACAAGCTAGATCTACTGCCTCTATTATATCATGACAGACCAGCTATATCTACGGTCTCTATTTTATTATGACAGACAAGCTAGACCTACTGTCTCTAGATCTACTGTCTCTACTATATTATGCCAGACAAGCTAGACATAATGTCTCTCTTTTATTATGACAGACATGCTAGATCTATAGTCTCCATTATATTATGATTGACCAGCTAGATCTACTGTCTCTATTATAATATGACAGACCAGCTAGACCTAATATCTCTATTATATTTTGACAGACCAGCTATATCTACTGTCTCTATTATATTATGTCAGACCAGCTTATCTACTGTCTCTATTATATTATGACAGACAAGCTAGATCTACTGTCTCTATTATATCATGACAGACCAGCTATATCTACTGTCTCCATTATGTTATGACAGACCACCTAGATCTACTGTCTCCATTATGTTATTACAGACCAGCTAGATCTACTGCCTCTAATATATTATGGCAGACCAGCTATATCTACTGTCTCTATTATATTATGACAGAAAAGCTAGATATACTATCTCTATTTTATTATGACGGACAAGCTAGATCTACTGTCTCTATTATATCATGACTGAGCAGATATATCTACTGTCTATATTATATTATGATAGACCAGCTAGATCTACTGTCTCTATTATATTATGACAGAACAGCTAGATCTACTGTCTCTAATATATTATGACACCCCAGCTAGATCTACTGTCTTCATTATATTGTGACAGACCAGCAATATCTACTGTCTCCATTATGTTATGACAGACCAGCTATATCTACCGTCTCCATTATGTTATTACAGACCAGCTAGATCTACTGCCTCTAATATATTATGGCAGACCAGCTAGATCTACTGTTTCTATTATATTATGACAGACCAGCTAGATCTGCTGTCTCTATTATATTATGACAGACAAGCTATATATACTGTCTCTATTATATTATGATAGACAATGCTAGACCTACTGTCTCTAGATCTACTGTCTCTATTATATTATGCCAGACAAGCTAGATATTCTGTCTCTATTTTATTTTGACAGACAAGCTAGATCTACTGTCTCTATTATGTTATGACAGACCAGCAATATCTACCAACTCTATATTATATCAGACCTGCTAGATCTACTGTCTCTATTATACTATGACAGACCAGCTAGATCTACGGCCTCTATTATATTATGACAGACCAGTTAGATCTACTGTCTATTATATTATGACAGACCAGCTATATCTACTGCTCTATTATAATATGACAGACCATCTAGATCTACTGTCTCTATTATATTATGACAGAGCAGCTATATCTACTGTCTCTATTATATTATGACAGACAAGCTAGATCTACTGTCTCTATTATATCATGACTGAGCAGATATGACTACAGTCTCTATTATATTATGACAGACCAGCTAGATCTACTGTCTCTAGTATATTACGACAGAACAGCTAGATCTACTGTCTCTAATATATTATGACACCCGAGCTAGATCTACTGTCTCCATTATGTTATGACAGACCAGCTTGATCTACCGTTTCTGTTATGTTATGACAGACCAGCTAGATCTACTGTCTCTATTATATTATGACAGACAAGCTAGATCTACTGTCTCTATTATATCATGACAGAATAGCTATATCTACTGTCTCTATTATATTATGACACACCAGCAAGATCTACTGTCTCTATTATATTATGACAGACCAGCTAGAATCCTGTCTCTATTATATTATGACAGACCAGCTAGATCTACTGTCTCCATTATGTTATGAAAAACCAGCTAGATCTACTGCCTCTAATATATTATGGCAGACCAGCTATATCTACTGTCTCTATTATATTATGATAGACCAGCTAGATCTACTGTCTCTATTATATTATGACAGAACAGCTAGAACTACTGTCTCTAATATATTATGACACCCCAGCTAGATCTACTGTCTTCATTATATTGTGACAGACCAGCAATATCTACTGTCTCCATTATGTTATGACAGACCAGCTATATCTACCGTCTCTATTATGTTATGACAGACCAGCTTGATCTACCGTTTCTATTATAATATGACAGACCAGCTAGATCTACTGTCTCTATTATAATATGACAGACCAGCTAGATCTAATGTCTCTATTATATTTTGACAGACCAGCTATATCTACTGTCTCTATTATATTATGTCAGACCAGCTGTATCTACTGTCTCTATTATATTATGACAGACAAGCTAGATCTACTGCCTCTATTATATCATGACAGACCAGCTATATCTACGGTCTCTATTTTATTATGACAGACAAGCTAGACCTACTGTCTCTAGATCTACTGTCTCTACTATATTATGCCAGACAAGCTAGACATAATGTCTCTCTTTTATTATGACAGACATGCTAGATCTATAGTCTCCATTATATTATGATTGACCAGCTAGATCTACTGTCTCTATTATAATATGACAGACCAGCTAGACCTAATATCTCTATTATATTTTGACAGACCAGCTATATCTACTGTCTCTATTATATTATGTCAGACCAGCTTATCTACTGTCTCTATTATATTATGACAGACAAGCTAGATCTACTGTCTCTATTATATCATGACAGACCAGCTATATCTACTGTCTCCATTATGTTATGACAGACCACCTAGATCTACTGTCTCCATTATGTTATTACAGACCAGCTAGATCTACTGCCTCTAATATATTATGGCAGACCAGCTATATCTACTGTCTCTATTATATTATGACAGAAAAGCTAGATATACTATCTCTATTTTATTATGACGGACAAGCTAGATCTACTGTCTCTATTATATCATGACTGAGCAGATATATCTACTGTCTATATTATATTATGATAGACCAGCTAGATCTACTGTCTCTATTATATTATGACAGAACAGCTAGATCTACTGTCTCTAATATATTATGACACCCCAGCTAGATCTACTGTCTTCATTATATTGTGACAGACCAGCAATATCTACTGTCTCCATTATGTTATGACAGACCAGCTATATCTACCGTCTCCATTATGTTATTACAGACCAGCTAGATCTACTGCCTCTAATATATTATGGCAGACCAGCTATATCTACTGTCTCTATTATATTATGACAGAAAAGCTAGATATACTATCTCTATTTTATTATGACGGACAAGCTAGATCTACTGTCTCTATTATATCATGACTGAGCAGATATATCTACTGTCTATATTATATTATGATAGACCAGCTAGATCTACTGTCTCTATTATATTATGACAGAACAGCTAGATCTACTGTCTCTAATATATTATGACACCCCAGCTAGATCTACTGTCTTCATTATATTGTGACAGACCAGCAATATCTACTGTCTCCATTATGTTATGACAGACCAGCTATATCTACCGTCTCTATTATGTTATGACAGACCAGCTTGATCTACCGTTTCTATTATATTATGTCAGACCAGCTGTATCTACTGTCTCTATTATATTATGACAGACAAGCTAGATATACTGTCTCTATTATATTATGACAGACAAGCTAGATCTACTGCCTCTATTATATCATGACAGACCAGCTATATCTACAGTCTCTATTTTATTATGACAGACAAGCTAGACCTACTGTCTCTAGATCTACTGTCTCTACTATATTATGCCAGACAAGCTAGATATAATGTCTCTCTTTTATTATGACAGACAAGCTAGATCTACAGTCTCCATTATATTATGATTGACCAGCTAGATCTACTGTCTCTATTATAATATGACAGACCAGCTAGATCTAATGTCTCTATTATATTTTGACAGACCAGCTATATCTACTGTCTCTATTATATTATGTCAGACCAGCTTATCTACTGTCTCTATTATATTATGACAGACAAGCTAGATCTACTGTCTCTATTATATCATGACAGACCAGCTATATATACTGTCTCCATTATGTTATGACAGACTAGCTAGTTCTACTGCCTCTAATATATTATGACAGACCAGCTAGATCTACTGTCTCTATTATATTATGACAGAGCAGCTAGATCTACTGTCTCTATTATATTAAGACAGACCAGCTAGATCTACTGTCTCTATTATATTATGACAGAGCAGCTAGATCTACTGTCTCTATTATATTAAGACAGACCAGCTAGATCTGTCTCTAATATATTATGACAGACCAGCTAGATCTCTGGTCTCTATTATAATATGACAGACCAGCTAGATCTACTGTCTCTATTTTATTATGACAGACCAGCTAGATCTATGGTCTCTTTTATTTTATGACAGACCAGCTAGAACTACTGTGTCTATTATATTATGACAGAACCAGCTAGATCTACTGCCTCTAATATATTATGACAGCCCAGCTAGATCTACTGTCTTTATTATTTTATGACAGACCAGCTAGATCTACTGTCTCTATTATAATATGACAGACCAGCTATATCTACTCTCTCTATTATATTATGTCAGACCAGCTATATCTACTGTCTCTATTATATTATGACAGATCAGTTAGATCTATGGTCTCTTATTTTATGACAGACCAGCTAGAACTACTGTGTATATTATATTATGACTGACCAGCTAGATCTACTGCCTCTAATATATTATGACAGCCCAGCTAGATCTACTGTCTTTATTATTTTATGACAGACCAGCTAGATCTACTGTCTCTATTATAATATGACAGACCAGCTATATCTACTCTCTCTATTATATTATGTCAGACCAGCTATATCTACTTTCTCTATTATATTATGACAGACCAGCTAGATCTACTGTCTCTATTATATCATGACAGAGCAGCTAGATCTACTGTCTCTATTATATTAAGACAGACCAGCTAGATCTACTGTCTCTATTACATTATGACAGACCAGCTAGATCTACTGCCTCTAATATATTATGACAGACCGCTAGATGTACTGTCTCTATTATATTTTGACACACCAGCTAGATATACTGTCTCTATTTTATTATGACAGACAAGCTAGACCTACTGTCTCTAGATCTACTGTCTCTACTATTTTATGCCAGACAAGCAATATATACTGTCTCTCTTTTATTATGACAGACAAGCTAGATCTACGGTCTCCATTATATTATGATTGACCAGCTAGATCTACTGTCTCTATTATATTATGTCAGAACAGCTTATCTACTGTCTCTATTATATTATGACAGACCAGCTAGATCTACTGTCTCTAATATATCATGACAGACCAGCTATATCTACTGTCTCCATTTACTGATCTACTGTCTCTAATATATTATGACAGACCAGCTAGATCTACTGTCTCTATTATATTATGACAGACAAGCTATATCTACTGTCTCTATTATGTTATGTCAGACCAGCTAGATCTACTGTCTATATTATATGAAGACAGACCAGCTAGATCAACGTTCTCTATTATATTATGACAGACCAGCTAGATCTACTTTCTCTATTATATCATGACAGACCAGCTAGATCTACTGTCTCTATTTTATTTTGACAGACAAGCTAGATCTACTGTCTCTATTATATCATGACTGAGCAGCTATATCTACTGTCTCTATTATATTATGACAGACCAGCTAGATCTACTGTCTCTATTATATTATGACAGAACAGCTAGATCTACTGTCTCTAATATATTATGGCACCCCAGCAAGATCTACTGTCTTCATTATATTGTGACAGACCAGCAATATCTACTGTCTCCATTATGTTATGACAGACCAGCTATATCTACCGTCTCTATTATGTTATGACAGACCATCTTGATCTACCGTTTCTATTATAATATGACAGACCAGCTAGATCTACTGTCTCTATTATATTATGACAGACCAGCTAATCTACTGTCTCTATTATAATATGACAGACCAGCTAGATCTAATGTCTCTATTATATTTTGACAGACCAGCTATATCTACTGTCTCTATTATATTATGTCAGACCAGCTATATCTACTGTCTCTATTATGTTACGACAGACGAGCTAGATCTACTGTCTCCATTATGTTATGACAGACCAGCTAGATCTACTGCCTCTAATATATTATGACAGACCAGCTAGATCTACTGTCTCTATTATATTATGACAGTGCAGCTATATCTACTGTCTCTATTATATTAAGACATACCAGCTAGATCTACTGTCTCTATTAAATTATGACAGACCAGCTAGAACTACTGCCTCTAATATATTATGACAGACCGCTAGATCTACTGTCTCTATTATATTTTGACACACCAGCTAGATATACTGTCTCTATTTTATTATGACAGACAAGCTAGACCTACTGTCTCTTGATCTACTGTCTCTCTTTTATTATGACAGACAAGCTAGATCTACTGTCTCCATTACATTATGATTGACCAGCTAGATCTACTGTCTCTATTATAATATGACAGACCAGCTAGATCTAATGTCTCTATTATATTTTGACACACCAGCTATATCTACTGTCTCTATTTTATTATGACAGACCAGCTAGATCTGTCTCTAATATATTATGACAGACCAGCTAGATCTCTGGTCTCTATTATAATATGACAGACCAGCTAGATCTACTGTCTCTATTTTATTATGACAGACCAGCTAGATCTACTGTCCTCATTATGTTATGACAGACCAGCTAGATCTACTGCCTCTAATATATTATGACAGACCAGCTAGATCTACTGTCTCTATTATATTATGACAGAGCAGCTATATCTACTCTCTCTATTATATTATGTCAGACCAGCTATATCTACTGTCTCTATTATATTATGACAGATCAGTTAGATCTATGGTCTCTTATTTTATGACAGACCAGCTAGAACTACTGTGTATATTATATTATGACTGACCAGCTAGATCTACTGTCTCTATTTTATTATGACAGACCAGCTAGATCTATGGTCTCTTTTTTTTATGACAGACCAGCTAGAACTACTGTGTCTATTATATTATGACAGACCAGCTAGATCTACTGCCTCTAATATATTATGACAGCCCAGCTAGATCTACTGTCTTTATTATTTTATGACAGACCAGCTGATCTACTGTCTCTATTATAATATGACAGACCAGCTATATCTACTCTCTCTATTATATTATGTCAGACCAGCTATATCTACTGTCTCTATTTTATTATGACAGATCAGTTAGATCTACTGTCTCTATTATATTATGACAGCCCAGCTAGATCTACTGTCTTTATTATTTTATGACAGACCAGCTGATCTACTGTCTCTATTATAATATGACAGACCAGCTATATCTACTCTCTCTATTATATTATGACAGACCAGCTAGATCTACTGTCTCTATTATATTATGACAGAGCAGCTAGATCTACTGTCTCTAATATATTAAGACAGACCAGCTAGATCTACTGTCTCTATTACATTATGACAGACCAGCTAGATCTACTGCCTCTAATATATTATGACAGACCGCTAGATGTACTGTCTCTATTATATTATGACAGGCCAGCTAGATCTACTGCCTCTAATATATTATGACAGACCGCTAGATGTACTGTCTCTATTATATTTTCACACACCAGCTAGATATACTGTCTCTATTTTATTATGTTAGACAAGCTAGACCTACTGTCTCTAGATCTACTGTCTCTACTATTTTATGCCAGACAAGCAAGATATACTGTCTCTATTATATTATGACAGAGCAGCTAGATCTACTGTCTCTATTATATTATGATTGACCAGCTAGATCTACTGTCTCTATTATATTATGACAGACCAGTTAGATCTAATGTCTCTTTTACATTTTGACAGACCAGCTATATCTACTGTCTCTATTATATTATGTCAGACCAGCTTATCTACTGTCTCTATTATATTATGACAGACAAGCTAGATCTACTGTCTCTATTATATCATGACAGACCAGCTATATCTACTGCCTCCATTATGTTATGACAGACCAGCTAGATCTACTGCCTCTAATATATTATGACAGACCAGCTAGATCTACTGTCTCTATTATATTATGACAGACCAGCTATATCTACTGTCTCTATTATGTTATGTCAGACCAGCTAGATCTACTGTCTATATTATATTAAGACAGACCAGCTAGATCAACGTTCTCTATTATATTATGACAGACCAGCTAGAACTACTGTGTATATTATGTTATGACAGACCAGCTAGATCTACTGCCTCTAATATATTATGACAGCCCAGCTAGATCTACTGTCTTTATTATTTTATGACAGACCAGCTAGATCTACTGTCTCTATTATAATATGACAGACCAGCTACATCTACTGCCTCTAATATATTATGACAGACCAGCTATATCTACTGTCTATTATATTATGACAGAAAAGCTAGATATACTATCTCTATTATATTATGACAGACCAGCTAGATCTACTGCCTCTAATATATTATGACAGACCGGCTAGATCTACTGTCTCTATTATATTATGACAGAGCAGCTAGATCTACTGTCTCTATTATATTAAGACAGACCAGCTAGATCTACTGTCTCTATTATATTATGACAGAGCAGCTAGATCTACTGTCTCTATTATATTAAGACAGACCAGCTAGATCTACTGTCTCTATTACATTATGACAGACCAGCTAGATCTACTGCCTCTAATATATTATGACAGACCGCTAGATGTACTGTCTCTATTATATTTTGACACACCAGCTAGATATACTGTCTCTATTTTATTATGACAGACAACCGGCTAGATCTACTGTCTCTATTATATTATGACAGAGCAGCTAGATCTACTGTCTCTATTATATTAAGACAGACCTACCGCTAGATGTACTGTCTCTATTATATTTTGACACACCAGCTAGATATACTGTCTCTATTTTATTATGACAGACAAGCTAGACCTACTGTCTCTAGATCTACTGTCTCTACTATTTTATGCCAGACAAGCAATATATACTGTCTCTCTTTTATTATGACAGACAAGCTAGATCTACGGTCTCCATTATATTATGATTGACCAGCTAGATCTACTGTCTCTATTATATTATGTCAGAACAGCTTATCTACTGTCTCTATTATATTATGACAGACCAGCTAGATCTACTGTCTCTAATATATCATGACAGACCAGCTATATCTACTGTCTCCATTATGTTATGACAGACCAGCTAGATCTACTGTCTCTAATATATTATGACAGACCAGCTAGATCTACTGTCTCTATTATATTATGACAGACAAGCTATATCTACTGTCTCTATTATGTTATGTCAGACCAGCTAGATCTACTGTCTATATTATATTAAGACAGACCAGCTAGATCAACGTTCTCTATTATATTATGACAGACCAGCTAGATCTACTTTCTCTATTATATCATGACAGACCAGCTAGATCTACTGTCTCTATTTTATTTTGACAGACAAGCTAGATCTACTGTCTCTATTATATCATGACTGAGCAGCTATATCTACTGTCTCTATTATATTATGACAGACCAGCTAGATCTACTGTCTCTATTATATTATGACAGAACAGCTAGATCTACTGTCTCTAATATATTATGGCACCCCAGCAAGATCTACTGTCTTCATTATATTGTGACAGACCAGCAATATCTACTGTCTCCATTATGTTATGACAGACCAGCTATATCTACCGTCTCTATTATGTTATGACAGACCATCTTGATCTACCGTTTCTATTATAATATGACAGACCAGCTAGATCTACTGTCTCTATTATATTATGACAGACCAGCTAATCTACTGTCTCTATTATAATATGACAGACCAGCTAGATCTAATGTCTCTATTATATTTTGACAGACCAGCTATATCTACTGTCTCTATTATATTATGTCAGACCAGCTATATCTACTGTCTCTATTATGTTACGACAGACGAGCTAGATCTACTGTCTCCATTATGTTATGACAGACCAGCTAGATCTACTGCCTCTAATATATTATGACAGACCAGCTAGATCTACTGTCTCTATTATATTATGACAGTGCAGCTATATCTACTGTCTCTATTATATTAAGACATACCAGCTAGATCTACTGTCTCTATTAAATTATGACAGACCAGCTAGAACTACTGCCTCTAATATATTATGACAGACCGCTAGATCTACTGTCTCTATTATATTTTGACACACCAGCTAGATATACTGTCTCTATTTTATTATGACAGACAAGCTAGACCTACTGTCTCTTGATCTACTGTCTCTCTTTTATTATGACAGACAAGCTAGATCTACTGTCTCCATTACATTATGATTGACCAGCTAGATCTACTGTCTCTATTATAATATGACAGACCAGCTAGATCTAATGTCTCTATTATATTTTGACACACCAGCTATATCTACTGTCTCTATTTTATTATGACAGACCAGCTAGATCTGTCTCTAATATATTATGACAGACCAGCTAGATCTCTGGTCTCTATTATAATATGACAGACCAGCTAGATCTACTGTCTCTATTTTATTATGACAGACCAGCTAGATCTACTGTCCTCATTATGTTATGACAGACCAGCTAGATCTACTGCCTCTAATATATTATGACAGACCAGCTAGATCTACTGTCTCTATTATATTATGACAGAGCAGCTATATCTACTCTCTCTATTATATTATGTCAGACCAGCTATATCTACTGTCTCTATTATATTATGACAGATCAGTTAGATCTATGGTCTCTTATTTTATGACAGACCAGCTAGAACTACTGTGTATATTATATTATGACTGACCAGCTAGATCTACTGTCTCTATTTTATTATGACAGACCAGCTAGATCTATGGTCTCTTTTTTTTATGACAGACCAGCTAGAACTACTGTGTCTATTATATTATGACAGACCAGCTAGATCTACTGCCTCTAATATATTATGACAGCCCAGCTAGATCTACTGTCTTTATTATTTTATGACAGACCAGCTGATCTACTGTCTCTATTATAATATGACAGACCAGCTATATCTACTCTCTCTATTATATTATGTCAGACCAGCTATATCTACTGTCTCTATTTTATTATGACAGATCAGTTAGATCTACTGTCTCTATTATATTATGACAGCCCAGCTAGATCTACTGTCTTTATTATTTTATGACAGACCAGCTGATCTACTGTCTCTATTATAATATGACAGACCAGCTATATCTACTCTCTCTATTATATTATGACAGACCAGCTAGATCTACTGTCTCTATTATATTATGACAGAGCAGCTAGATCTACTGTCTCTAATATATTAAGACAGACCAGCTAGATCTACTGTCTCTATTACATTATGACAGACCAGCTAGATCTACTGCCTCTAATATATTATGACAGACCGCTAGATGTACTGTCTCTATTATATTATGACAGGCCAGCTAGATCTACTGCCTCTAATATATTATGACAGACCGCTAGATGTACTGTCTCTATTATATTTTCACACACCAGCTAGATATACTGTCTCTATTTTATTATGTTAGACAAGCTAGACCTACTGTCTCTAGATCTACTGTCTCTACTATTTTATGCCAGACAAGCAAGATATACTGTCTCTATTATATTAATGACAGAGCAGCTAGATCTACTGTCTCTATTATATTATGATTGACCAGCTAGATCTACTGTCTCTATTATATTATGACAGACCAGTTAGATCTAATGTCTCTTTTATATTTTGACAGACCAGCTATATCTACTGTCTCTATTATATTATGTCAGACCAGCTTATCTACTGTCTCTATTATATTATGACAGACAAGCTAGATCTACTGTCTCTATTATATCATGACAGACCAGCTATATCTACTGCCTCCATTATGTTATGACAGACCAGCTAGATCTACTGCCTCTAATATATTATGACAGACCAGCTAGATCTACTGTCTCTATTATATTATGACAGACCAGCTATATCTACTGTCTCTATTATGTTATGTCAGACCAGCTAGATCTACTGTCTATATTATATTAAGACAGACCAGCTAGATCAACGTTCTCTATTATATTATGAGAGACCAGCTAGAACTACTGTGTATATTATGTTATGACAGACCAGCTAGATCTACTGCCTCTAATATATTATGACAGCCCAGCTAGATCTACTGTCTTTATTATTTTATGACAGACCAGCTAGATCTACTGTCTCTATTATAATATGACAGACCAGCTACATCTACTGCCTCTAATATATTATGACAGACCGGCTAGATCTACTGTCTCTATTATATTATGACAGAGCAGCTAGATCTACTGTCTCTATTATATTAAGACAGACCAGCTAGATCTACTGTCTCTATTATATTATGACAGTGCAGCTATATCTACTGTCTCTATTATATTAAGACAGACCAGCTAGATCTACTGTCTCTATTACATTATGACAGACCAGCTAGAACTACTGCCTCTAATATATTATGACAGACCGCTAGATCTACTGTCTCTATTATATTTTGACACACCAGCTAGATATACTGTCTCTATTTTATTATGACAGACAAGCTAGACCTACTGTCTCTTGATCTACTGTCTCAACTATATTATGCCAGACAAGCTAGATATACTGTCTCTTTTATTATGACAGACAAGCTAGATCTACTGTCTCCATTACATTATGATTGACCAGCTAGATCTACTGTCTCTATTATAATATGACAGACCAGCTAGATCTAATGTCTCTATTATATTTTGACAGACCAGCTATATCTACTGTCTCTATTATATTATGTCAGACCAGCTTATCTACTGTCTCTATTTTATTATGACAGACAATCTAGATCTACTGTCTCTATTATATCATGGCAGACCAGCTATATCTACTGTCCTCATTATGTTATGACAGACCAGCTAGATCTACTGCCTCTAATATATTATGACAGACCAGCTAGATCTACTGTCTCTATTATATTATGACAGAGCAGCTAGATCTACTGTCTCTATTATATTAAGACACACCAGCTACATCTACTGTCTCTATTATATTATGACAGAGCAGCTAGATCTACTGTCTCTATTATATTAAGACAGACCAGCTAGATCTGTCTCTAATATATTATGACAGACCAGCTAGATCTCTGGTCTCTATTATAATATGACAGACCAGCTAGATCTACTGTGTCTATTATATTATGACAGACCAGCTAGATCTACTGCCTCTAATATATTATGACAGACCAGCTGATCTACTGTCTCTATTATAATATGACAGACCAGCTATATCTACTCTCTCTATTATATTATGACAGACCAGCTAGATCTACTGTCTCTATTATATTATGACAGAGCAGCTAGATCTACTGTCTCTAATATATTAAGACAGACCAGCTAGATCTACTGTCTCTATTACAATATGACAGACCAGCTAGATCTACTGCCTCTAATATATTATGACAGACAAGCTAGACCTACTGTCTCTAGATCTCCTGTTTCTACTATTTTATGCCAGACAAGCAAGATATACTGTCTCTCTTTTATTATGACAGACAAGCTAGATCTACTGTCTACATTATATTATGATTGACCAGCTAGATCTACTGTCTCTATTATGTTATGACAGAGCAGCTAGATCTACTGTCTCTATTATATTAAGACAGACCAGCTAGATCTACTGTCTTTATTATATTATGACAGAGCAGCTAGATCTACTGTCTCTATTATATTAAGACAGACCAGCTAGATCTGTCTCTAATATATTATGACAGACCAGCTAGATCTCTGGTCTCTATTATAATATGACAGACCAGCTAGATCTACTGTCTCTATTTTATTATGACAGACCAGCTAGATCTACTGTCTCTATTATATTATGACAGACCAGCTAGATCTACTGCCTCTAATATATTATGACAGACCAGCTAGATCTACTGTCTCTATTATAATATGACAGACCAGCTATATCTACTCTCTCTATTATATTCTGTCAGACCAGCTATATCTACTGTCTCTATTATATTATGACAGATCAGTTAGATCTATGGTCTCTTTTATTTTATGACAGACCAGCTAGAACTACTGTGTATATTATATTATGACAGACCAGCTAGATCTACTGCCTCTAATATATTATGACAGCCCAGCTATATCTACTGTCTATTATATTATGACAGAAAAGCTAGATCTACTGCCTCTAATATATTATGACAGACCAGCTAGATCTACTGTCTCTATTATATTATGACAGAGCAGCTAGATCTACTGTCTCTATTATATTAAGACAGACCAGCTAGATCTACTGTCTCTATTACATTATGACAGACCAGCTAGATCTACTGCCTCTAATATATTATGACAGACCGCTAGATGTACTGTCTCTATTTTATTTTCACACACCAGCTAGATATACTGTCTCTATTTTATTATGTTAGACAAGCTAGACCTACTGTCTCTAGATCTACTGTCTCTACTATTTTATGCCAGACAAGCAAGATATACTGTCTCTCTTTTATTATGACAGACAAGCTAGATCTACTGTCTCTATTATATTATGATTGACCAGCTAGATCTACTGTCTCTATTATATTATGACAGACCAGTTAGATCTAATGTCTCTTTTATATTTTGACAGACCAGCTATATCTACTGTCTCTATTATATTATGTCAGACCAGCTTATCTACTGTCTCTATTATATTATGACAGACAAGCTAGATCTACTGTCTCTATTATATCATGACAGACCAGCTATATCTACTGTCTCCATTATGTTATGACAGACCAGCTAGATCTACTGCCTCTAATATATTATGACAGACCAGCTAGATCAACGTTCTCTATTATATTATGACAGACCAGCTAGAACTACTGTGTATATTATGTTATGACAGACCAGCTAGATCTACTGCCTCTAATATATTATGACAGCCCAGCTAGATCTACTGTCTTTATTATTTTATGACAGACCAGCTAGATCTACTGTCTCTATTATAATATGACAGACCAGCTACATCTACTGCCTCTAATATATTATGACAGACCAGCTATATCTACTGTCTATTATATTATGACAGAAAAGCTAGATATACTGTCTCTATTATATTATGACAGACCAGCTAGATCTACTGCCTCTAATATATTATGACAGACCGGCTAGATCTACTGTCTCTATTATATTATGACAGAGCAGCTAGATCTACTGTCTCTATTATATTAAGACAGACCAGCTAGATCTACTGTCTCTATTATATTATGACAGTGCAGCTATATCTACTGTCTCTATTATGTTAAGACAGACCAGCTAGATCTACTGTCTCTATTATGTTAAGACAGACCAGCTAGATCTACTGTCTCTATTTTCTTATGACAGACAAGCTAGATCTACTGCCTCTATTATATCATGACTGAGCAGCTATATCTACTGTCTCTATTATATTATGACAGACCAGCTAGATCCACTGCCTCTGATATATTATGACAGACCAGCTAGATCTACTGTCTCTATTATATTATGACAGACCGCTAGATGTACTGTCTCTATTATATTTTGATACACCAGCTAGATATACTGTCTCTATTTTATTATGACAGACAAGCTAGACCTACTGTCTCTAGATCTACTGTCTCTAATATTTTATGCCAGACAAGCAAGATTGTAGCGGTATTTATTAGAGAGGGGTAAAGAAAGCTTTTGTTCGGGCGCCAGGCAGGTATTAACCATGCCGAAAGGAAAAGGGTAGACTAGAGAGAACCACTACCAGACCCACACACATCAGCAGAAGAGACTGCCTAGAGTGTAGCCTGTTTACCAGATAGCCAGTGGAGAGAAAAGAGAATACACACCATATAAAACCCACATCACAGCACAGGGGTAACCCAAACAAGAATACCTCATACAATAATACTAATAATGGCATAGCAATTCAACAGCAACTTCATACAAGAACGAACCCAGTCATCAACATAGGATTTGCAATAATCTGTATTATTTTCTAGTGGATGAGTGCAGAGGGTATGAATGTGGGGGGGTGTTCATCGACACAACAAAGGCCTTAAAAATGTCCAGTCTTCTCGGCCACATGTCATTAGTACATCTCAATACAGTTCACATAACAATACACAATTTGCAAGCAACCTCCCTTTTAACTGAAATGTCCAAATACTTCTGGCAGGGCAATAATAGTCCAGCTCTAATGAACTTCAATGGGAAGTGCATTGGAAAAATAGAGTCTGTTGCAGGGTAAAGCACTGGAACGATAGAGGGAAGAGAAAAAGAGAACAAGAGAGATCTTAGCTGTGGTCTTCAGGCGTGCAGGTGTACTGTCTGACTGTCCGATGGTTTGTATGTTAAAGCTTCGCAACAATGTTGCTACTAATCCATGCGATCCATAACGGGCGCGGTCCCAAACGAAAACAACCACGACCTAGAGCAATTACACCGATGATTGAGTTAAACACTCTATAAACTACACACGCTGAAAACAAACAACACTTCTGCAGCACAGCACACACAATCAAACTGTCGCGCCACCAAAGAGCCCCTCCCCAAAGAGCTGAACGAGCTCTCTTTATTTTCTCCTTCCTTACTGCTCATGCGCTCTTAAAGTGGCAGTGCACGGTGAAGGCTCCGTGCAGATTTCGCCACACTCCTCCCCCCATGAAAAAACAATGCCTGTAGAAACAGAGAGGATGCAGGCTTTGACAGGCTCATGTTCCTGCTACACAAAACCAGGGAAGTCCTCCTCTTCAGAGTCCTCCACAAAGAGGTCCTGCAGGTGTTGCTTTTGCCTGCGATCCAGCTCTTCTGCCGTAGGGTAGCAGGGCTTTAGGTCAACAACATGCACTGTCCTGACATCTTCCCCAGTGTCCTCCAAACAGACCAAGTAGTTCACTGGTCCCAACTGCTGCACTACACGGTATGGACCTTTCCATCTCGAAGCTAGCTTGGCAGTGAACTTCTTAGATGCCTTTGACAGATGATGTGAACGTACCCAGACACGAGACTGGGGTGGAAAACACACGTCTCGTCTATGTTTGTCATAGTTTCTCAGCTGTCGTTGTTTGGCTTTGGTTTTGCTGGCCTCCACTCTGGCTAGCAAGGTGTGGTGGTGTTGTACGGCATCAAACGCTGGGCAGTCAGGTGAAACATTTGAACTTTGCAAGACCCTGTCCATCGGACCTTTTAGTGGTCTTCCCAGGTGGAGTTCGGCGGGAGTGACCCCAGAAGTCTCCTGCAATGCAGAGTTCAGTGCAAAGCGAAATTCTGGAAGATGCTGATCCCACCTTGTGTGCTGATCCCCCACGAATGAAGCAATCATCCCCTTCAGGGTTCGGTTTACCCTCTCGGTCAGGTTGGTCTGAGGATGGTAGGCTGTGGTCAGCTTGGCAATTACACCCCAGTAGGTACAGAGCTTTTTGTATATTCCTGATATGAACTGCGGACCTCGGTCAGAGAGGATTTGGTCCGGAATTCCGAATCTGGTAAAAACCTCCCTTCGCAGAATTAGAGCAATGGCTGATGCAGTGGCTTTGCGGAGGGGAAACAACTCCACCCAGTGTGTGTAGTATTCCACTACCACCAATAAAAATTCATTCCGTGTCCCCCGGCTGGGAGGAAAAGGTCCCATGAGGTCAATTCCCAACATTTCATTTGGATGGTTCACCACGGTCTGCTGCATTTTCCCAGCAGGTCTGCCAATGTCTGGTTTGTATTTCTGGCAGACTTCACACTGCTGTACAAACTTCCGGGTATCAACCCACATGCCTGGCCAGTAAACCACCTCTTGTAGTCTTCGATAAGTTTTAAAAACTCCAAGATGGCCACTCATGGGATTGGCATGATAAACTTGGATTATCTGGTCACACAATGTAGAGGGAATGAAGACGCGATAATGGGTGCTGTGTATTCCATCTCCTCTTGGAGTTTTTCGATACACTTTATCCTGAATTATGCTATACTTATCATTGAAGCGACTCTTGGAGTCTTCTTCAGACAGACTCTTGTGGATCGCCATGATGGCAGCATCCTTCTGCTGTGCTCTCCATACACTCTCATCATCCAGAGGAAAGGAATCATCCAGACATTTAGCGGTAGTATAGGTACTGCACAAGGGAGGACAAACATTGGCAGTCTCTGTAATCCGAGAAAGGGCATCTGGTACAACGTTCAGTTTTCCTTTGCGATACTCAATGATGAAGTCAAACTTCTGCAGTCTGATAGACCAGCGAATAAGACGGCTGTTGGTCTTGCCTGATGCCAGAACCCACTGCAGAGCAGCATGGTCTGTGACAACGGTGAAGAGCTTTGCCTCCAAGTAGTAGCTCCATTTCTCCAAAGCCCAGACCACAGCGAGGCATTCCCTTTCAGTCGTTGAATAATTCCTCTCGGCTGAATTAAGGGTGCGACTTGCATAGGCAAGAACTTCTTCTGTTCCAAGTCCTGTTTGTTGAGCCAAGACTGCTCCAAGTCCTGTTTGACTTGCATCCGTGTACACGATGAAATGAGCATTCAGGTTAGGATGTCCAAGCACTGGAGGAGTAATTAGACTGTTTTTGAGTGCTTCAAATGCACCTTGGCATGCAGGGGTCCATTGGAATTTCACACCTTTCTTCAAGGTGATTGAGGGGTTTGGCTACCTTTGAAAAGTCAGGCACAAAACCTGTGGTACCATCCAGCCATACCCAGAAACCGCTGAACAGCCTTGAGGGATGTGGGAATTGGGAATTCCTGCACGGCTGCAACTTTGGCTGGATCTGCATGGATACCTTCAGCATTAACCACATGACCAAGGAACTTGAGTTCTGGCAGACAGAAACGACACTTCAAGTTCAAGGTCAAACCTGCAGCCTTTAGTCTGTCGAAGACGGACTGAATGTCTTGCAGATGATCCGCGACAGAGGAGGAGTAGATTATGATGTCATCCAGATACACAAGACAATTTCTACCCCTCAGATCTCCCAGGACAGTCTCCATCAACCTTTGGAAGGTTGCTGGAGCATTCTTCAAACCAAAAGGCATGACTTTGAAGGAGTACAAACCAGCAGGGGTGACAAAGGCAGTCTTGTCCTGACTAGCGGGATCCATTGACACCTGCCAATAGCCACTGTTCAGATCCAGATTACTAAAGATGGATGCTCCTGCCAGAGATTCCAGTATGTCATTTATGTTTGGTAGAGGGTAGGCATCGCTTTCTGTTATGGCATTCGGCTTCCTGTAGTCCACACAGAATCGATATCCACCATCTTTCTTAGGAATCAGGACAACCGGAGAAGCCCATCCGGAAAAAGAAGGTTCCACAATTCCATTCTCCAACATGCTTTTGAGCTGTTCATTGAGAATGGCCAGTTTGGCGGGGGACAGCCTGTAGGGACGCTGCTTAATGGGGACCTCATGCCGGGTATAGATTTTGTGTTTGAAGACGGTTGTACGGCCGAGTGTAAGAGTGCACACCTCACTGTTCACGTCCAACATCTGGGATAGCTGCCACCTTTCCTCATCCGACACACATGCCTGTTCCACCGCTTGTTTGATGTAGAAATCAGCATCAGGTTCGCTTTTGCTCTCGGATAGAAGGGGGGGTACGGCGGTAATCAGGGTGATAGTTGGGTTCTCAGACTTCACTGGTGGAACATGTTTTTGTCTTTGTCTCCTTATATTTTCTCTGTCTCTGACTTGACCTTGTCCGGACTCTGCATAATGTAGCAGGCTCCAACCTGAAATCAGTGCATTACCAGGTTGAAATGGATGAGGCTGAGAATAGTCAGAGTGCAGCAGATAGGAGGGTTCGGACATCGAGATGGTCAGTCCACTGAAGAACAGGAAGTCTAGGCCAAGGACTACAGCAAATGCAAGGCTTGAATCTGCAAGAATAGCCACAGGAAGGTTAACAGTCTCACCATGCAGTTGTATTATTATACTAATCCAGCCCAAGGGAGTGGTAGGTTCTCCATTGGCCAAGTACAATGGTCCCTCCTCCCATGTTCGTAGCTCCTCATGAGGTAATGCCATGTTCTGCCACAGGGCCTCTTGCATCAGGGTGTAAGATGCCCCTGTGTCGATTATGGCCTTCCCTCTCCAGTTCCTAACAGTCAGAGGAACCAATAGTTGTTGCGGAATAGGAATAAGACCGCTAGCTGTGCTGTCTAAAGGCTTCATGGTGGGCATTAAGGCTGACCCAATTGTATGCAAGCCACCACGCCTGTCTAGACTTTCAGTCTTTGGTCCTTTCCGACCTTTTTCTGAATCCTGATGCTGGACATAGAGCGGGCAAGAATCTGGAGGATGTTGGACTTTACACCTCCAACACATAACTGGACTTTTGTCCTGGATCTTGGGTACAAATATCTGAGACGGTTTAGCCCCAGGAGAGTTATTGGTATACTGGGATGAGGGAACCGGGTATTTAGTTTGGAGGTGGCGCTTCCAGTCCTTCTCAAACTGAGTCCCAAGACGCACCAGATCATCCACATTTTGCACACGTTCTCGAAGTTGACTAGCAAGGCGGGGAACCATGTTCTTAAGAAGGAGTTTGACCATCTCCTGCTCAGTAATATCAGCCTTCCATCTCCTACATAGAACTCGATAGGAGAAGGCAAAGTCCCGTATTGGCTCTGCTTCACCCTGGACTCTGTTACGAACACGTTCCGCCAGTTCATCCCCATAGTCCTCTGAGAGGAAGGCTAAGAGGAATATTTTTTGAAACTCCTCCCAGGTTGACACATGTTCACGGGCTATCTCCCACCAGTCTCTTGCTGTACCATGGAGAACACTGCGGAGGGTGGCAAGAACCTCCAAGTCAGTAAGGGGCCGGATAGAAAGAAAATCATTACACTTAGATAAGAAAAACAGTGGATCAACATCATCTTCTGGGCTGCCAAAAGTGGGGAAAAGTAATTTGATTGGGAGGGAGCGCTCTAGAGCAGGCATGACAGTGGCAGCGGGAGTTCTGTTGTTTAACAGTATCTTCAGAGGGGTTTTTGTAGTACTACCTGTTCCTATTACCTTACTGGCCAAGCCAGTGGCAGAGGTAAAACCTGAGGGAGGTGCAGAAGATTTGTCCAGAAGGGAAAAGCACTGCATTACCTCCTGGTGCAGCCCTTCCAGTTGAAGGTCTGTGGCCTTCTGTGCTTTTTCCATCTCATTAACGGTGTCCTTTTGAGTCTGTTCAATCAAAAATCGTAGTTCCCCTGTGAGAGAGTTCTTCATGTCCTCCATAACTTCCTTCAGATAAGAACACACTCCCTTCACAACAGAGGCTGACTCCTCTGCTCTCTGTTTTTGTTTGTCCTCAAGAAAGAGTATGACTTGATGATGGTTAGTTTCCATTTGTGTTTTGAACCGGTGGAGTTTTCCTTGAATATCCTGCTTCAGAGAATCTTGTAAATATTTCTGTCTCTGAACAATTTGTTGTTGGTTTTCCTCCATTTGACAGGGAAGGTAATCCAACCTCCTCTGCACATCTGTCTGATGAGCCTCCACACATTCACTGAGTTTGCGAATGGCATTCTCCTGCATTGTCAAACTATGATTGGTGTGTGTCCATTGATGTTCCAATTGTCCAGGGATCACAGAGACACCTCTCCCAGTCTCTCTGGACAGGGTAACCGGAAGGGTTTGAGGAGAAGGTAAGGGTGGAGATGTTATAGGTGAGCCAGAAACCTGGGGATTAGAGTCAGTGCTATCCAACTCCATTAGTTCATCAAGTCCTTCCACAATGAAAGAATCCCGAACATGATTACCATCAGGTGTGTCCACATTGACACAGTATGGGGTTCCAACAAAAGACATGATTCAACCTTGTGTGGATGGTGTCATGGGTGTTCCACTTCAAGTCCCTGTTTGGGCGCCAATTCTGTAGCGGTATTTATTAGAGAGGGGTAAAGAAAGCTTTTGTTCGGGCGCCAGGAAGGTATTAACCATGCCGAAAGGAAAAGGGTAGACTAGAGAGAACCACTACCAGACCCACACACATCAGCAGAAGAGACTGCCTAGAGTGTAGCCTGTTTACCAGATAGCCAGTGGAGAGAAAAGAGAATACACACCATATAAAACCCATATCACAGCACAGGGGTAACCCAAACAAGAATACCTCATACAATAATACTAATAATGGCATAGCAATTCAACAGCAACTTCATACAAGAACGAACCCAGTCATCAACATAGGATTTGCAATAATCTGTATTATTTTCTAGTGGATGAGTGCAGAGGGTATGAATGTGGGGGGGTGTTCATCGACACAACAAAGGCCTTAAAAATGTCCAGTCTTCTCGGCCACATGTCATTAGTACATCTCAATACAGTTCACATAACAATACACAATTTGCAAGCAACCTCCCTTTTAACTGAAATGTCCAAATACTTCTGGCAGGGCAATAATAGTCCAGCTCTAATGAACTTCAATGGGAAGTGCATTGGAAAAATAGAGTCTGTTGCAGGGTAAAGCACTGGAACGATAGAGGGAAGAGAAAAAGAGAAAAAGAACAAGAGAGATCTTAGCTGTGGTCTTCAGGCGTGCAGGTGTACTGTCTGACTGTCCGATGGTTTGTATGTTAAAGCTTCGCAACAATGTTGCTACTTATCCATGCGATCCATAACGGGCGCGGTCCCAAACGAAAACAACCACGACCTAGAGCAATTACACCGATGATTGAGTTAAACACTCTATAAACTACACACGCTGAAAACAAACAACACTTCTGCAGCACAGCACACACAATCAAACTGTCGCGCCACCAAAGAGCCCCTCCCCAAAGAGCTGAACGAGCTCTCTTTATTTTCTCCTTCCTTACTGCTCATGCGCTCTTAAAGTGGCAGTGCACGGTGAAGGCTCCGTGCAGATTTCGCCACAAGATATACTGTCTCTCTTTTATTATGACAGACAAGCTAGATCTACTGTCTCCATTATATTATGATTGACCAGCTAGATCTACTGTCTCTATTATATTATGTCAGACCAGCTTATCTACTGTCTCTATTATATTATGACAGACAAGCTAGATCTACTATCTCTATTATATCATGACAGACCAGCTATATCTACTGTCTCCATTATGTTATGACAGACCAGCTAGATCTACTGCCTCTAATATATTATGACAGACCAGCTAGATCTACTGTCTCTATTATATTATGACAGAACAGCTATATCTACTGTCTCTATTATGTTACGTCAGACCAGCTAGATCTACTGTCTATAATATATTAAGACAGACCAGCTAGATCAACGTTCTCTATTATATTATGACAGACCAGCTAGATCTACTTTCTCTATTATATTATGACAGACCAGCTAGATCTACTGTCTCTATTTTATTATGACAGACAAGCTAGATATACTGTCTCTATTATATCATTACTGAGCAGTTATATCTACTGTCTCTATTATATTATGACAGACCAGCTAGATCTACTGTCTCTATTATATTATGACAGAACAGCTAGATCTACTGTCTCTAATATATTATGGCACCCCAGCAAAATCATTATATTGTGACAGACCAGCAATATCTACTGTCTCCATTATGTTATCACAGACCAGCTATATCGACCGTCTCTATTATGTTATGACAGACCAGCTTGATCTACCGTTTCTATTATAATATGACAGACCAGCTAGATCTACTGTCTCTATTATATTATGACAGACCAGCTAGATCTACTGTCTCCATTATGTTATGACAGACCAGCTAGATCTACTGCCTCTAATATATTATGACAGACCAGCTAGATCTACTGCCTTCTAATATATTATGACAGACCGCTAGATCTACTGTCTCTATTATATTTTGACACACCAGCTAGATATACTGTCTCTATTTTATTATGACAGACAAGCTAGACCTACTGTCTCTTGATCTACTGTCTCTACTATATTATGCCAGACAAGCTAGATATACTGCTCTCTTTTATTATGACAGACAAGCTAGATCTACTGTCTCCATTATATTATGATTGACCAGCTAGATCTACTGTCTCTATTAGAATATGACAGACCAGCTAGATCTAATGTCTCTATTATAGTTTGACAGACCAGCTATATCTACTGTCTCTATTATATTTTGTCAGACCAGCTTATCTACTGTCTCTATTATATTATGACAGACAAGCTAGATCTACTGTTTCTATTATATCATGACAGACCAGCTATATCTACTGTCCTCATTATTTTATGACAGACCAGCTAGATCTACTGCCTCTAATATATTATGACAGACCAGCTAGATCTACTGTCTCTATTATATTATGACAGAGCAGCTAGATCTACTGTCTCTATTATATTAAGACAGACCAGCTAGATCTACTGTCTCTATTACATTATGACAGACCAGCTAGATCTACTGCCTCTTATATATTATGACAGACCGCTAGATCTACTGTCATTATTATATTATGAGAGACCAGCTAGATCTACTGTCTCTATTTTATTATGTCAGACCAGCTAGATCTACTGTCTCTATTATATTATGACAGAGCAGCTAGATCTACTGTCTCTATTATATTAAGACAGACCAGCTAGATCTACTGTCTCTATTACATTATGACAGACCAGCTAGATCTACTGCCTCTAATATATTATGACAGACCGCTAGAGCTACTGTCTTTATTATATTATGAGAGACCAGCTAGATCTACTGTCTCTATTTTATTATGTCAGACCAGCTAGATCTACTGTCTCTATTATATTATGACAGACCAGCTAGATCTACTCTCTCTATTATAATACGACAGACCAGCTAGATCTAATGTCTCTATTATATTATGACAGACCAGCTATATCTACTCTCTCTATGATATTATGACAGAGCAGCTAGACCTACTGTCTCTATTATATTAAGACAGACCAGCTAGATCTACTGTGTATATTATATTATGACAGATCAGTTAGATCTATGGTCTCTTTTATTTTATGACAGACCAGCTAGAACTACTGTGTCTATTGTATTATGACAGACCAGCTAGATCTACTGCCTCTAATATATTATGACAGACCAGCTAGATCTACTTTCTCTATCATATTATGACAGAAAAGCTAGATATACTGTCTCTATTTTATTATGACAGACAAGCTAGATCTACTGTCTCTATTATATAATGACTGAGCAGCTATATCTACTGTCTCTATTATATTATGACAGACCAGCTAGATCTACTGCCTCTAATATATTATGACAGACCAGCTAGATCTACTGTCTCTATTATATTAAGACAGACCAGCTAGATCTACTGTCTCTATTACATTATGACAGACCAGCTAGATCTACTGCCTCTAATATATTATGACAGACCGCTAGATCTACTGTCTCTATTATATTTTGACACACCAGCTAGATATACTGTCTCTATTTTATTATGACAGACAAGCTAGACCTACTATCTCTAGATATACTGTCTCTACTATATTATGCCAGACAAGCTAGATATACTGTCTCTCTTTTATCATGACAGACAAGCTAGATCTACTGTCTCCATTATATTATGATTGACCAGCTAGATCTACTTTCTCTATTATATTTTGACAGACCAGCTATATCTACTGTCTCTATTATATTATGTCAGACCAGCTTATCTACTGTCTCTATTATATTATGACAGATCAGCTAGATCTACTCTCTCTATTATATTATGACACACCACTTAGATCTACTGTCTCTAATATATTATGACAGACCAGCTAGATTCCTGTCTCTATTATATTATGACAGACCAGCTAGATCTACCATCTCTATTATGTTATGACAGACCAGCTTGACTTACCGTCTCTATTATATTATGACAGAGAAGCTAGATCTACTGTCTCAATTATATTATGACAGACCAGCTAGATCTACTGTCTCTGTTGTAGTATGACAGATCAGATAGATCTACAGTCTGTAATATATTATGACAGACCAGCTAGATCTACTGTCTTTAATATATTATGACAGACCAGCTAGATCTTCTGTCTCTAATATATTAGAACAGACCAGCTAGATCGACCGTCTCTGTTATGACAGACCAGCTATATCTACTGTCTCTATTATATTCTGTCAGACCAGCTAGATCTATCGTCTCTATTATATTATGACAGACCAGCTAGATTCCTGTATCTATTATATTATGACAGACTAGCAAAATCTACCGTCTCTATTATATTCTGTCAGACCAGCTGGATCTACCGTCTCTATTATATTATGACAGACCAGCTAGATCTACTGTCTCTATTATATTTTGACAGACCAGCTATATCTACAGTCTCTATTATATTAAGACAGAGCAGCTATATCTAATGTCTCTATTATAGTATGACAGATCAGCTAGATCTACTGTCTCTATTATATTATGACAGACCAGCTAGATCTACTGTCTTTATTATATTATGACAGACCAGCTATATCTACTGTCTCAAATATATTATAACAGACCAGCTATATCTACTGTCTCTATTATATTATGACCCAGCAGCTAGATCTACTGTCTTTATTATATTATGACAGACCAGCTAGATCTACTGTCTCTATTATATCATGACAGACCAGCTAGATCTACTGTCTCTGTTATGACAGACCAGCTATATCTACTGTCTCTATTATATTAAGACAGACCAGCTAGATCTACTGTCTCTATTATATTATGACAGTCCAGCTAGATTATTGTCTCTATTATATTATGACAGACCAGCAAAATCTACCGTCTCTATTATATTCTGTCAGACCAGCTAGATCTACTGTCTCTATTATATTATGACAGACCAGCAAAATCTACCATCTCTATTATATTCTGTCAGACCAGCTAGATCTACTGTCTCTATTATATTAAGACAGACCAGCTAGATCTACTGTCTCTATTATAGTATGACTGATCAGCTAGATCTACTGTCTCTATTATATTATGACAGACCAGCTAGATCTACTGTCTTTATTATATTATGACAGACCAGCTAGATCTACTTTCTCAAATAATATATAACAGACTGCTGTATCTACTGTCTTTATTATATTATGACAGACCAGCTATATCTACCGTCTCTATTATATTATGACAGAGCAGCTAGATCTACTGTCTCTATTATAATATGACAGATCAGCTAGATCTAATGTCTTTTTTATATTATGACAGACCAGCTATGTCTACTGTCTCTATTATACTATGACAGAGCAGCTAGATCTACTGTCTCTATTATATTAAGACAGACCAGCTAGATCTACTGTCTCTATTATTGTATGACAGATCAGCTAGATCTATGGTCTCTGTTATTTTATGACAGAACAGCTAGATCTACTGTCTCTAATATATTATAACAGACCAGCTAGATCTACTGTCTTTATTATATTATGACAGACCAGCTAGATCTAGCGTCTCTATTATATTATGGCAGGCCAGCTATATCTACTGTCTCTATTATATTATGACAGACCATCTAGATCTACTGTCTCTAATATATTATGACAGACCAGCTAGATCTACTGTCTTCATTATATTGTGACTGAACAGCAATATCTACTGTCTCTATTATGTTATGACAGACCAGCTTGATATACCGTCTCTATTATATTATGACAGACCAGCTAGATCTACTGTCTCTATTATATCATAAAAGACCAGCTAGATCTACTGTCTATATTATAATCTGACAGACGTGCTAGATCTAATTTCTCTATTATATTATGACAGATCAGTTAGATCTACTCTCTCTATTATGTTATGACACACCACTTAGATCTACTGTCTCTAATATATTATGACAGACCAGCTAGATCTACTGCCTCTAATATATTATGACAGACCAGCTAGATCTACTGTCTCTATTATATTATGACAGAGCAGCTAGATCTACTGTCTCTATTATATTAAGACAGACCAGCTAGATCTACTGTCTCTATTATAGTATGACTGATCAGCGAGATCTACTGTCTCTATTATATTATGACAGACCAGCTAGATCTACTGTCTCTATTATATTATGACAGTCCAGCGAGATCCTTTCTCTATTATAGTATGACAGACCAGCTAGATCTACTGTCTCTATTATATTATGACAGACCAGCTAGATCTACTGTCTTGATTATTTTATGACAGACCAGCTAGATCTACTGTCTCTATTATATTATGACAGACAAGCTAGATCTACTGTCTCTATTATATTTTGACAGACCAGCAAAATCTACTGTCTCTATTATATTATGACAGAGCAGCTAGATCTACTGTCTATATTTTATTATGACAGACAAGCTAGATCTACTGTCTCTATTATATTTTGACAGACCAGCAAAATCTACTGTCTCTATTATGTTATGACAGACCAGCTATATCTACTGTCTCTATTATATTATGACAGAGCAGCTAGATCTACTGTCTCTATTATATTAAGACAGACCAGCTAGATCTGCTGTCTCAAATATATTATAACAGACTGCTGGATCTACTGTCTTTATTATATTATGACAGAGCAGCTAGATCTACTATCTCTATTATAATATGACAGACCAGCTAGATCTAATGTCTCTATTATATTATGACAGACCAGCTAAATCTACTGTCTCTATTATATTATGACACACCAGCTAGATCTACTGTCTCTTTTATATTATGACACACCAGCTAGATCTACTGTCTCTATTATAGTATGACTGATCAGCGAGATCTACTGTCTCTATTATATTATGACAGACCAGCTAGATCTACTGTCTTTATTTTATTATGACAGACCAGCTACATTCCTGTCTCTATTATATTATGACAGAACAGCTAGATCTACTATCTCTATTATAATATGACAGACCAGCTAGTTCTAATGTCTCTATTATATTATGCCAGACCAGCTAGATCTACTGTCTTTATTAAATTAGGACAGACCAGCTAGATCTACTGTCTCTATTATATTATGACAGTCCAGCGAGATCCTTTCTCTATTATATTATGACAGACCAGCTTGATCTGCTGTCTCTATTATATTATGACAGACCAGCTAGATCTACTGTCTCTATTATATAGTGACAGACCAGCTAGATCTACTGTCTATATTATAATATGACAGACCAGCTAGATCTACTGTCTCTATTATATTATGACAGACCAGCTAGATCTACTGTCTCTATTATAATATGACAGACCAGCTAGATCTAATGTCTCTATTACATTTTGACAGACCAGCTATATCTACTGTCTCTATTATATTATGTCAGACCAGCTATATCTACTGTCTCTATTATATTATGACAGAGCAGCTAGATCTACTGTCTCTATTATATTATGTCAGACCAGCTTATCTACTGTCTCTATTATATTATGACAGATCAGCTAGATCTACTCTCTCTATTATATTATGACACACCACTTAGATCTACTGTCTCTAATATATTATGACAGACCAGCTAGATTCCTGTCTCTATTATATTATGACAGACCAGCTAGATCTACCATCTCTATTATGTTATGACAGACCAGCTTGACTTACCGTCTCTATTATATTATGACAGAGAAGCTAGATCTACTGTCTCAATTATATTATGACAGACCAGCTAGATCTACTGTCTCTGTTGTAGTATGACAGATCAGATAGATCTACAGTCTGTAATATATTATGACAGACCAGCTAGATCTACTGTCTTTAATATATTATGACAGACCAGCTAGATCGACCGTCTCTGTTATGACAGACCAGCTATATCTACTGTCTCTATTATATTCTGTCAGACCAGCTAGATCTATCGTCTCTATTATATTATGACAGACCAGCTAGATTCCTGTATCTATTATATTATGACAGACCAGCAAAATCTACCATCTCTATTATATTCTGTCAGACCAGCTGGATCTACCGTCTCTATTATATTATGACAGACCAGCTAGATCTACTGTCTCTATTATATTTTGACAGACCAGCTATATCTACAGTCTCTATTATATTAAGACAGAGCAGCTATATCTAATTTCTCTATTATAGAATGACAGATCAGCTAGATCTACTGTCTCTATTATATTATGACAGACCAGCTAGATCTACTGTCTTTATTATATTATGACAGACCAGCTATATCTACTGTCTCAAATATATTATAACAGACCAGCTATATCTACTGTCTCTATTATATTATGACCCAGCAGCTAGATCTACTGTCTTTATTATATTATGACAGACCAGCTAGATCTACTGTCTCTATTATATCATGACAGACCAGCTAGATCTACTGTCTCTGTTATGACAGACCAGCTATATCTACTGTCTCTATTATATTAAGACAGACCAGCTAGATCTACTGTCTCTATTATATTATGACAGTCCAGCTAGATTATTGTCTCTATTATATTATGACAGACCAGCAAAATCTACCGTCTCTATTATATTCTGTCAGACCAGCTAGATCTACTGTCTCTATTATATTATGACAGACCAGCAAAATCTACCATCTCTATTATATTCTGTCAGACCAGCTAGATCTACTGTCTCTATTATAGTATGACTGATAAGCTAGATCTACTGTCTCTATTATATTATGACAGACCAGCTAGATCTACTGTCTTTATTATATTATGACAGACCAGCTAGATCTACTGTCTTTATTATATTATGACAGACCAGCTATATCTACCGTCTCTATTATATTATGACAGAGCAGCTAGATCTACTGTCTCTATTATAATATGACAGATCAGCTAGATCTAATGTCTTTTTTATATTATGACAGACCAGCTATATCTACTGTCTCTATTATACTATGACAGAGCAGCTAGATCTACTGTCTCTATTATATTAAGACAGACCAGCTAGATCTACTGTCTCTATTATTGTATGACAGATCAGCTAGATCTATGGTCTCTGTTATTTTATGACAGAACAGCTAGATCTACTGTCTCTAATATATTATAACAGACCAGCTAGATCTACTGTCTTTATTATATTATGACAGACCAGCTAGATCTAGCGTCTCTATTATATTATGGCATGCCAGCTATATCTACTGTCTCTATTATATTATGACAGACCATCTAGATCTACTGTCTCTAATATATTATGACAGACCAGCTAGATCTACTGTCTTCATTATATTGTGACAGAACAGCAATATCTACTGTCTCTATTATGTTATGACAGACCAGCTTGATATACCGTCTCTATTATATTATGACAGACCAGCTAGATCTACTGTCTCTATTATATCATAAAAGACCAGCTAGATCTACTGTCTATATTATAATCTGACAGACGTGCTAGATCTAATTTCTCTATTATATTATGACAGATCAGTTAGATCTACTCTCTCTATTATGTTATGACACACCACTTAGATCTACTGTCTCTAATATATTATGACAGACCAGCTAGATCTACTGCCTCTAATATATTATGACAGACCAGCTAGATCTACTGTCTCTATTATATCATAAAAGACCAGCTAGATCTACTGTCTCTATTATATTAAGACAGACCAGCTAGATCTACTGTCTCTATTATAGCATGACTGATCAGCGAGATCTACTGTCTCTATTATATTATGACAGACCAGCTAGATCTACTGTCTCTATTATATTATGACAGTCCAGCGAGATCCTTTCTCTATTATAGTATGACAGACCAGCTAGATCTACTGTCTCTATTATATTATGACAGACCAGCTAGATCTACTGTCTTTATTATTTTATGACAGACCAGCTAGATCTACTGTCTCTATTATATTATGACAGACAAGCTAGATCTACTGTCTCTATTATATTTTGACAGACCAGCAAAATCTACTGTCTCTATTATGTTATGACAGACCAGCTATATCTACTGTCTCTATTATATTATGACAGAGCAGCTAGATCTACTGTCTATATTTTATTATGACAGACAAGCTAGATCTACTGTCTCTATTATATTTTGACAGACCAGCAAAATCTACTGTCTCTATTATGTTATGACAGACCAGCTATATCTACTGTCTCTATTATATTATGACAGAGCAGCTAGATCTACTGTCTCTATTATATTAAGACAGACCAGCTAGATCTGCTGTCTCAAATATATTATAACAGACTGCTGGATCTACTGTCTTTATTATATTATGACAGAGCAGCTAGATCTACTATCTCTATTATAATATGACAGACCAGCTAGATCTAATGTCTCTATTATATTATGACAGACCAGCTAAATCTACTGTCTCTATTATATTATGACACACCAGCTAGATCTACTGTCTCTTTTATATTATGACACACCAGCTAGATCTACTGTCTCTATTATAGTATGACTGATCAGCGAGATCTACTGTCTCTATTATATTATGACAGACCAGCTAGATCTACTGTCTTTATTTTATTATGACAGACCAGCTACATTCCTGTCTCTATTATATTATGACAGAACAGCTAGATCTACTATCTCTATTATAATATGACAGACCAGCTAGTTCTAATGTCTCTATTATATTATGCCAGACCAGCTAGATCTACTGTCTTTATTAAATTAGGACAGACCAGCTAGATCTACTGTCTCTATTATATTATGACAGTCCAGCGAGATCCTTTCTCTATTATATTATGACAGACCAGCTAGATCTGCTGTCTCTATTATATTATGACAGACCAGCTAGATCTACTGTCTCTATTATATAGTGACAGACCAGCTAGATCTACTGTCTATATTATAATATGACAGACCAGCTAGATCTACTGTCTCTATTATATTATGACAGACCAGCTAGATCTACTGTCTCTATTATAATATGACAGACCAGCTAGATCTAATGTCTCTATTACATTTTGACAGACCAGCTATATCTACTGTCTCTATTATATTATGTCAGACCAGCTATATCTACTGTCTCTATTATATTATGACAGAGCAGCTAGATCTACTGTCTCTATTATATTAAGTCAGACCAGCTAGATCTACTGTCTCTATTATAATATGACAGATCAGCCTGATCTATGGTCTCTTTTATTTTATGACACACCAGCTAGATCTACTGTCTCTATTATATTATGACAGTCCAGCTAGATTCCTGTCTCTATTATATTATGACAGACCAGCAAAATCTACCGTCTCTATTATATTCTGTCAGACCAGCTACAGTCTCTATTATATTATGACAGACAAGCTAGATCTACTGTCTCTATTATATTTTGACAGACCAGCTATATATACAGTCTCTATTATATTAAGACAGACCAGCTAGATCTACTGTCTCTTTTATAGTATGACAGATCAGCTAGATCTACTGTTTCTATTATATTATGACAGACCAGCTAGATCTACCCACTCTTTTATAGTATGACTGATCAGCGAGATCTACTGTCTCTATTATATTACGACAGACCAGCTAGATCTACTGTCTTTATTTTATTATGACAGTCCAGCGAGATCCTTTCTCTATTATATTATGACAGACCTGCTTGATCAACTGTCTCTATTATATTATGACAGAGCAGCTAGATCTACTCTCTATTATAATATGACAGACCAGCTAGATCTACTGTCTCTATTATAATATGACAAACCAGCTAGATCTACTGTCTCTGTCTCTATTATATTATGACAGATCAGCTAGATCTGCTGTCTCTATTATATTATTAAAGACCAGCTAGATCTACTGTCTCTATTATAATATGACAAACCAAATATATCTACTGTCTCTATGTCTCTATTATATTATGACAGACCAGCAAGATCACTGTCTCTATTATGTTATGACAGAGCATCTAGATCTACTGTCCCTATTATGACAGACCAACTAGATCTATTTTCTCTATAGAATATGACAGACCAGCTAGATCTACTGTCTCTATTATAATATGACAGACCAGGTAGAGCTACTGTCTCTATGTCTCTATTGTATTATGACAGACCAGCTAGATCTACTGTCTCTATTATATTATGACAGAAGAGCTAGATCTGCTGTCTCTATTATATTATGACAGAGCAGCTAGATCTACTGTCTCTATTATAATATGACAAACCATCTAGATCTACTGTCTCTACTATATTATGACAGACCAGCTAGATCTACTGTCTCTATTATATTATGACAGACCAGCTAGATCAACAGTCTCAGTTATATTATGACAGACCAGCAAGATCTACTGTCTCTATTATAATATGCCAAACCAGCTAGATCTACTGTCTCTATTATATTATGACAGAAGAGCTAGATCTGCTGTCTCTATTATATTATGACAGAGCAGCTAGATCTACTGTCTCTATTATAATATGACAAACCATCTAGATCTACTGTCTCTACTATATTATGACAGACCAGCTAGATCTACTGTCTCTATTATAATATGACAAACCATCTAGATCTACTGTCTCTACTATATTATGACAGACCAGCTAGATCTACTGTCTCTATTATATTATGACAGACCAGCTAGATCAACAGTCTCAGTTATATTATGACAGACCAGCAAGATCTACTGTCTCTATTATAATATGCCAAACCAGCTAGATCTACTGCCTCTATTAAACTATGACAGACCAGCTAGATCTACTGTCTCTGTTATAATATGACAGACAAGCTAGATCTCCTGCATCTATTATATTATGACAGACCAGCTAGATCTAATGTCTCTATTATATTATGACAGACCAGCTAGATCTGCTGTCTCTATTATATTATGACAGACCAGCTAGATCTACTGTCTCTATTATAATATGACAGACCAGCTAGATCTCCTGCCTCTAGTATAATATGACAGACCGGGTAGATCTACTCTCTCTATGTCTCTATTATATACTCAGACCAGCTAGATCTACCCACTCTTTTATAGTATGACTGATCAGCGAGATCTACTGTCTCTATTATATTACGACAGACCAGCTAGATCTACTGTCTTTATTTTATTATGACAGTCCAGCGAGATCCTTTCTCTATTATATTATGACAGACCTGCTTGATCAACTGTCTCTATTATATTATGACAGAGCTGCTAGATCTACTCTCTATTATAATATGACAGACCAGCTAGATCTACTGTCTCTATTATAATATGACAAACCAGCTAGATCTACTGTCTCTGTCTCTATTATATTATGACAGATCAGCTAGATCTGCTGTCTCTATTATATTATTAAAGACCAGCTAGATCTACTGTCTCTATTATAATATGACAAACCAAATATATCTACTGCCTCTATGTCTCTATTATATTATGACAGACCAGCAAGATCACTGTCTCTATTATGTTATGACAGAGCATCTAGATCTTCTGTCCCTATTATATTATGACAGACCAACTAGATCTATTTTCTCTATAGAATATGACAGACCAGCTAGATCTACTGTCTCTATTATAATATGACAGACCAGGTAGATCTACTGTCTCTATGTCTCTATTGTATTATGACAGACCAGCTAGATCTACTGTCTCTATTATATTATGACAGACCAGCTAGATCTGCTGTCTCTATTATATTATGACAGAGCAGCTAGATCTACTGTCTCTATTATAATATGACAAACCATCTAGATCTACTGTCTCTACTATATTATGACAGACCAGCTAGATCTACTGTCTCTATTATATTATGACAGACCAGCTAGATCAACAGTCTCAGTTATATTATGACAGAGCAGCTAGATCTACTGTCTCTATTATAATATGACAAACCATCTAGATCTACTGTCTCTACTATATTATGACAGACCAGCTAGATCTACTGTCTCTATTATAATATGCCAAACCAGCTAGATCTACTGTCTCTATGTCTCTATTATATTACGACAAACCAGCTAGATCTACTGCCTCTATTAAACTATGACAGACCAGCTAGATCTACTGTCTCTATTATAATATGACAGACAAGCTAGATCTCCTGCATCTATTATATTATGACAGACCAGCTAGATCTAATGTCTCTATTATATTATGACAGACCAGCTAGATCTGCTGTCTCTATTATATTATGACAGACCAGCTAGATCTACTGTCTCTATTATAATATGAGAGACCAGCTAGATCTACTGTCTCTACTATAATATGACAGCACAGCTAGATCTACTGTCTCTATTATATTATGACAGACCAGCTAGATCTGTTGTCTCTATTCTATTATGACAGACCAGCTAGATCTACTGTCTCTATTATAATATGACAGACCAGCTAGATCTCCTGCCTCTAGTATAATATGACAGACCGGGTAGATCTACTCTCTCTATGTCTCTATTATATTATGACAGACCAGCTAGATTTATTCTCTCTATTATAGACCAGCTAGATCGACAGTCTCAAACATATTATGACAGACCAGCAAGATCTACTGTCTCTATTATATTATGACAGAGCATCTAGATCTACTGTCTCTATTATATTATGACAGACCAGCTAGATCTACTGTCTCTATTATATTATGAGAAACCAGCTAGATCTACTGTCTCTACTATATTATGACAGACCAGCTAGATCTACTGTCTCTATTATAATATGACAGACCAGCTAGATCTACTGTCTCTATTATATTATGACAGACCAGCTAGATCTACTGTCTCTATTATAATATGACAAACCAGCTAGATCTACTGTCTCTATTATATTATGACAAACCAGCTAGATCTACTGTCTCTACTATATTATGACAGACCAGCTAGATCTACTGTCTCTATTATAATATGACAGACCAGCTAGATCTACTGTCTCTATTATATTATGACAGACCAGCTAGATCTACTGTCTATATTATAATATGACAAACCAGCTAGATCTACTGTCTCTACTATATTATGACAGACCAGCTAGATCTACTGTCTCTATTATAATATGACAGACCAGCTAGATCTACTGTCTCTATTATAGACCAGCTAGATCGAAAGTCTCAATTATATTATGACAGACCAGCAAGATCTACTGTCTCTATTATAATATGACAGACCAGATAGATCTACTGTCTATATATTATAATGTGACAAACCAGCTAGATCTACTGTCTATATTATATTACGACAAACCAGCTAGATCTACTGCCTCTATTAAATTATGACAGACCAGCTAGATCTACTGTCTCTATTATATTATTACAGACAAGCTAGATATATGGTGTCTATTATATTATGACAGACCAGCTAGATCTACATTCTCTATTATATTATTACAGACCAGCTAGTTCTCCTGCCTCTATTATATGATGACAGACCAGCTAGATCTACTGTCTCTATTATAATATGACAGACCAGCTAGATCTCCTGCCTCTATTATAATATGACAGACCGGGTAGATCTACTCTCTCTATGTCTCTATTATATTATGACAGACCAGCTAGATTTATTCTCTCTATTATAGACCATCTACATCGACAGTCTCAAACATATTATGACAGACCAGCAAGATCTACTGTCTCTATTATATTATGACAGAGCATCTAGATCTACTGTCTCTATTATATTATGACAGACCAGCTAGATCTACTGTCTCTATTATATTATGACAGACCAGCTAGATCTACTGTCTCTATTATATTATGACAAACCAGCTAGATCTACTGTCTCTATTGTAATATGACAGACCAGCTAGATCTACTGTCTCTATTATATTATGACAGACCAGCTAGATCTACTGTCTCTATTATAATATGACAAACCAGCTAGATCTACTGTCTCTACTATATTATGACAGACCAGCTAGATCTACTGTCTCTATTATAATATGACAGACCAGCTAGATCTACTGTCTCTATTATAGACCAGCTAGATCGACAGTCTCAATTATATTATGACAGACCTGCAAGATCTACTGTCTCTATTATAATATGACAGACCAGATAGATCTACTGTCTATATATTATAATGTGACAAACCAGCTAGATCTACTGTCTCTATTATATTACGACAAACCAGCTAGATCTACTGCCTCTATTAAATTATGACAGACCAGCTAGATCTACTGTCTCTATTATATTATTACAGACAAGCTAGATATATGGTGTCTATTATATTATGACAGACCAGCTAGATCTAATGTCTCTATTATATTATGACAGACCAGCTAGATCTGCTGTCTCTATTATATTATGACAGAGCAGCTAGATCTACTATCTCTATTATAATATGACAGACCAGCTAGATCTAATGTCTCTATTATATTATGACAGACCAGCTAAATCTACTGTCTCTATTATATTATGACACACCAGCTAGATCTACTGTCTCTATTATATTATGACACACCAGCTAGATCTACTGTCTCTATTATATTATGACAGTCCAGCGAGATCCTTTCTCTATTATATTATGACAGACCAGCTAGATCTACTGTCTCTATTATATTATGACAGACCAGCTAGAGCTACTGTCTCTATTATATAGTGACAGACCAGCTAGATCTACTGTCTATATGATAATATGACAGACCAGCTAGATATACTGTCTCTATTATATTATGACAGACCAGTTAGATCTACTGTCTCTATTATAATATGACAGACCAGCTAGATCTACTGTCTATATGATAATATGACAGACCAGCTAGATATACTGTCTCTATTACATTTTGACAGACCAGCTATATCTACTGTCTCTATTATATTATGTCAGACCAGCTATATCTACTGTCTCTATTATATTATGACAGAGCAGCTAGATCTACTGTCTCTATTATATTAAGTCAGACCAGCTAGATCTACTGTCTCTATTATAATATGACAGATCAGCCTGATCTATGGTCTCTTTTATTTTATGACACACCAGCTAGATCTACTGTCTCTATTATATTATGAAAGTCCAGCTAGATTCCTGTCTCTATTATATTATGACAGACCAGCAAAATCTACCGTCTCTATTATATTCTGTCAGACCAGCTAGATCTACATTCTCTATTATATTATTACAGACCAGCTAGTTCTCCTGCCTCTATTATATGATGACAGACCAGCTAGATCTACTGTCTCTATTATATTATGACAGACCAGCTAAATCTAATGTCTCTATTATATTATGACAGACCAGCTAGATCTGCTGTCTCTATTATATTATGACAGACCAGCTAGATTTGCTGTCTCTATTATAGTATGACAGACCAGCTAGATATAATGCCTCTATTATAATATGACAGACCAGCTAGATCTACTGTCTCTATTCTATTATGACAGACCAGCTAGATCTACTGTCTCTATTATAATATGACAGACCAGCTAGATCTCCTGCCTCTATTATAATATGACAGACCGGGTAGATCTACTCTCTCTATGTCTCTATTATATTATGACAGACCAGCTAGATGTATTGTCTCTATTATAGACCAGCTAGATCGACAGTCTAAAACATATTATGACAGACCAGCAAGATCTACTGTCTCTATTATATTATGACAGAGCATCTAGATCTACTGTCTCTATTATATTATGACAGACCAGCTAGATCTACTGTCTCTATTATATTATCACATACCAGCTAGATCTACAGTCTCTATTATATTATGACATAGCAGCTAGATCTGCTGTCTCTATTATATTATGACATACCAGCTAGATCTACTGTCTCAATTATAATATGACAGACCAGCTAGATCTACTGTCTCTATTATAATATGACAGACCAGCTAGATCTACTGTCTCTATTATAATATGACAAACCAAATAGACCTACTGTCTCTATGTCTCTATTATATTATGAGAGACCAGCTAGATCTACTGCCTCTATTATATTATGACAGACCAGCTAGATCTACTGTATTATAATATGACAGACCAGCTAGATCTCCTGCCTCTATTATAATATGACAGACCAGCTAGATTTACTGTCTCTATTATAGACCAGCTAGATCGACAGTCTCTGTTATATTATGAGAGACCAGGTAGATCTACTGTCTCTACTATAATATGAGAGACCAGGTAGATCTACTGTCTCTACTATAATATGACAGCCCAGCTAGATCTACTGTCTCTATTATATTATGACAGACCAGCTAGATCTACTGTCTCTATTCTATTATGACAGACCAGCTAGATCTACTGTCTCTATTATAATATGACAGACCAGCTAGATCTCCTGCCTCTATTATAATATGACTGACCGGGTAGATCTACTCTCTCTATGTCTCTATTATATTATGACAGACCAGCTAGATGTATTGTCTCTATTATAGACCAGGTAGATAGACAGTCTCAAACATATTATGACAGACCAGCAAGATCTACTGTCTCTATTATAATATTACAGACCAGCTAGATCTACTGTCTCTATTCTATTATGACAGACCAGCTAGATCTACTGTCTCTATTATAATATGACAGACCAGCTAGATCTCCTGCCTCTATTATAATATGACAGACCGTGTAGATCTACTCTCTCTATGTCTCTATTATATTATGACAGACCAGCTAGATGTATTGTCTCTATTATAGACCAGCTAGATCGACAGTCTAAAACATATTATGACAGACCAGCAAGATCTACTGTCTCTATGATATTATGACAGAGCATCTAGATCTACTGTCTCTATTATATTATGACAGACCAGCTAGATCTACTGTCTCTATTATATTATCACAGACCAGCTAGATCTACAGTCTCTATTATATTATGACATAGCAGCTAGATCTGCTGTCTCTATTATATTATGACATACCAGCTAGATCTACTGTCTCTATTATAATATGACAGACCAGCTAGATTTACTGTTTCTATTATAATATGACAAACCAAATAGACCTACTGTCTCTATGTCTCTATTATATTATGAGAGACCAGCTAGATCTACTGCCTAAAATTATATTATGACAGACCAGCTAGATCTACTGTATTATAATATGACAGACCAGCTAGATCTCCTGCCTCTATTATAATATGACAGACCAGCTAGATTTACTGTCTATATTATAGACCAGCTAGATCGACAGTCTCTAATATATTATGACAGATCAGCTAGATCTGCTTTCTCTATTATATTATTACAGACCAGCTAGATCTACTGTCTCAATTATATTATGACAGACCAGCTAGATCTACTGTCTCTATTATAATATGAGAGACCAGGTAGATCTACTGTCTCTACTATAATATGACAGCCCAGCTAGATCTACTGTCTCTATTATATTATGACAGACCAGCTAGATTTGCTGTCTCTATTATAGTATGACAGACCAGCTAGATCTACTGCCTCTATTATAATATGACAGACCAGCTAGATCTACTGTCTCTATTCTATTATGACAGACCAGCTAGATCTACTGTCTCTATTATAATATGACAGACCAGCTAGATCTCCTGCCTCTATTATAATATGACTGACCGGGTAGATCTACTCTCTCTATGTCTCTATTATATTATGACAGACCAGCTAGATGTATTGTCTCTATTATAGACCAGCTAGATCGACAGTCTCAAACATATTATGACAGACCAGCAAGATCTACTGTCTCTATTATATTATGACAGAGCATCTAGATCTACTGTCTCTATTATATTATGACAGACCAGCTAGATCTACTGTCTCTATTATATTATGACAGACCAGCTAGATCTACTGTCTCTATTATATTATGACAGAGCCTCTAGATCTGCTGTCTCTATTGTATTTTGACAGACCAGCTAGATCTACTGTCTCTATTATATTATGACAGACCAGCTAGATCTACAGTCTCTATTATATTATGACATAGCAGCTAGATCTGCTGTCTCTATTATATTATGACATACCAGCTAGATCTACTGTCTCTATTATAATATGACAGACCAGCTAGATCTACTGTCTCTATTATAATATGACAGACCAGCTAGATCTACTGTCTCTATTATAATATGACAAACCAAATAGACCTACTGTCTCTATGTCTCTATTATATTATGACAGACCAGCTAGATCTACTGTATTATAATATGACAGACCAGCTAGATCTCCTGCCTCTATTATAATATGACAGACCAGCTAGATTTACTGTCTCTATTATAGACCAGCTAGATCGACAGTCTCAAACATATTATGACAGACCAGCAAGATCTACTGTCTCTATTATATTATGACAGACCAGCTAGATCTACTGTCTCTATTATATTATGACAGACCAGCTAGATCTACTGTCTCTATTATAAAATGACAGACCAGCTAGATCTACTGTCTCTATTATAATATGACAGACCAGCTAGATCTACTGTCTCTATTATAATATGACAAACCAAATAGACCTACTGTCTCTATTATATTATGACAGACCAGCTAGATCTACTGCCTCTATTCTAATATGACAGACCAGCTAGATCTACTGTCTCTATTCTATTATGACAGACCAGCTAGATCTACTGTCTCTATTATAATATGACAGACCAGCTAGATCTACTGTCTCTATTATAATATGACAAACCAAATAGACCTAATGTCTCTATGTCTCTATTATATTATGAGAGACCAGCTAGATCTACTGCCTCTATTATATTATGACAGACCAGCTAGATCTACTGTATTATAATATGACAGACCAGCTAGATCTCCTGCCTCTATTATAATATGACAGACCAGCTAGATTGACTGTCTCTATTATAGGCCAGCTAGATCGACAGTCTCTATTATATTATGACAGATCAGCTAGATCTGCTTTCTCTATTATATTATTACAGACCAGCTAGATCTACTGTCTATATTAAAATATGACAGACCAGCTAGATCTACTGTCTCAATTATATTATGACAGACCAGCTAGATCTACTGTCTCTATTATAGTATGAGAGACCAGGTAGATCTACTGTCTCTACTATAATATGACAGCCCAGCTAGATCTACTGTCTCTATTATATTATGACAGACCAGCTAGATCTACTGCTTCTATTATAATATGACAGACCAGCTAGATCTACTGTCTCTATTCTATTATGACAGACCAGCTAGATCTACTGTCTCTATTATAATATGACAGACCAGCTAGATCTCCTGCCTCTATTATAATATGACTGACCGGGTAGATCTACTCTCTCTATGTCTCTATTATATTATGACAGACCAGCTAGATGTATTGTCTCTATTATAGACCAGCTAGATCGACAGTCTCAAACATATTATGACAGACCAGCAAGATCTACTGTCTCTATTATATTATGACAGAGCATCTAGATCTACTGTCTCTAATATATTATGACAGACCAGCTAGATCTACTGTCTCTATTATAATATGACAGACCAGCTAGATCTACTGTTTCTATTATATTATGACAGAGCCTCTAGATCTAATGTCTCTATTGTATTTTGACAGACCAGCTAGATCTACTGTCTCTATTATATTATGACAGACCAGCTAGATCTACAGTCTCTATTATATTATGACAGACCAGCTAGATCTGCTGTCTCTATTATATTATGACATACCAGCTAGATCTACTGTCTCTATTATAATATGACAGACCAGCTAGATCTACTGTCTCTATTATAATATGAGAGACCAGCTAGATCTACTGCCTCTATTATATTATGACAGACCAGCTAGATCTACTGTATTATAATATGACAGACCAGCTAGATCTCCTGCCTCTATTATAATATGACAGACCAGCTAGATTTACTGTCTCTATTATAGACCAGCTAGATCGACAGTCTCAAACATATTATGACAGACCAGCAAGATCTACTGTCTCTATTATATTATGACAGACCAGCTAGATCTACTGTCTCTATTATATTATGACAGACCAGCTAGTTCTCCTGCCTCTATTATATGATGACAGAAAAGCTAGATCTACTGTCTGTAATATATTATGACAGACCAGCTAGATCTACTGTCTATATTATAATATGACAGACCAGCTAGATCTACTGTCTCTATTATATTATGACAGACCAGCTAGATCTACTGTCTCTATTATAATATGAGAGACCAGGTAGATCTACTGTTTCTACTATAATATGACAGCCCAGATAAATCTACTGTCTCTATTATATTATGACAGACCAGCTAGATATGCTGTCTCTATTATAGTATGACAGACCAGCTAGATCTACTGCCTCTATCATAATATGACAGACCAGCTAGATCTACTGTCTCTATTCTATTATGACAGACCAGCTAGATCTACTGTCTCTATTATAATATGACAGACTAGCTAGATCTCCTGCCTTTATTATAATATGACTGACCGGGTAGATCTACTCTCTCTATGTCTCTATTATATTATGACAGACCAGCTAGATGTATTGTCTCTATTATAGACCAGCTAGATCGATAGTCTCAAACATATTATGACAGACCAGCAAGATCTACTGTCTCTATTATATTATGACAGAGCATCTAGATCTACTGTCTCTATTATATTATGACAGACCAGCTAGATCTACTGTCTCTAATATATTATGACAGACCAGCTAGATCTACTGTCTCTTTTATATTATGACAGAGCCTCTAGATCTGCTGTCTCTATTGTATTTTGACAGACCAGCTAGATCTACTGTCTCTATTATATTATGAGAGACCAGCTAGATCTACAGTCTCTATTATATTATGACATAGCAGCTAGATCTGCTGTCTCTATTATATTATGACATACCAGCTAGATCTACTGTCTCTATTATAATATGACAGACCAGCTAGATCTACTGTCTCTATTATATCATGACAGACCAGCTAGATCTACTGGCTCTATTATATTATGACAGACCAGCTAGATCTGCTGTCTCTATTATATTATGACATACCAGCTAGATCTACTGTCTCTATTATAATATGACAGACCAGCTAGATCTACTGTCTCTATTATAATATGACACACCAGCTAGATCTACTGGCTCTATTATAATATAACAAACCAAATAGACCTACTGTCTCTATGTCTCTATTATATTATGAGAGACCAGCTAGATCTACTACCTCTATTATATTATGACAGACCAGCTAGATCTACTGTATTATAATATGACAGACCAGCTAGATCTCCTGCCTCTATTATAATATGACAGACCAGCTAGATTTACTGTCTCTATTATAGACCAGCTAGATCGACAGTCTCTATTATATTATGACAGATCAGCTAGATCTGCTGTCTCTATTATATTATTACAGACCAGCTAGATCTACTGTCTATATTATAATATGACAGACCAGCTAGATCTACTGTCTCTATGATATTATGACAGACCAGCTAGATCTACTGTCTCCATTATATTATGATAAATCAGCTAGTTCTCCTGCCTCTATTATATGATGACAGAAAAGCAAGATCTACTGTCTCTAATATATTATGACAGACGAGCTAGATCTAATGTCTCTTTTATATTATGACAGACCAGCTAGATCTGCTGTCTCTATTATATTATGACAGACCAGCTAGATCTACTGTCTCTATTATAATATGAGAGACCAGCTATATCTACTGTCTCTACTATAATATGACAGCCCAGCTAGATCTACTGTCTCTATTATATTATGACAGACCAGCTAGATCTGCTGTCTCTATTCTATTATGACAGACCAGCTAGATCTACTGTCTCTATTATAATATGACAGATCAGCTAGATCTCCTGCCTCTATTATAATATGACAGACCGGGTAGATCTACTCTCTCTATGTCTCTATTATATTATGACAGACCAGCTAGATTTATTCTCTCTATTATAGACCAGCTAGATCGACAGTCTCAAACATATTATGACAGACCAGCTAGATCTGCTGTCTCTATTATATTATGACAGACCAGCTAGATCTACTGTCTCTATTATATTATGACAAACCAGCTAGATCTACTGTCTCTACTATATTATGACAGACTAGCTAGATCTACTGTCTCTATTATAATATGACAGACCAGCTAGATCTACTGTCTCTATTATATTATGACAGACCAGCTAGATCTACTGTCTCTATTATATTATGACAGAGCAGCTAGATCTACTGTCTCTATTATATTATAAGAGACCAGCTAGATCTACTGCCTCTATTATATTATGACAGACCAGCTAGATCTACTGTCTCTGTTATATTATGACAGACCAGCTAGTTCTACTGTCTCTATTATAATATGACAAACCAGCTAGATCTACTGTCTCTACTATATTATGACAGACCAGCTAGATCTACTGTCTCTATTATAATATGACCGACCAGCTAGATCTACTGTCTCTATTATAGACCAGCTAGATCGACGGTCTCAATTATATTATGACAGACCAGCAAGATCTACTGTCTCTATTATAATATGACAGACCAGATATATCTACTGTCTATATATTATAATGTGACAAACCAGCTAGATCTACTGTCTCTATTATATTACGACAAACCAGCTAGATCTACTGCCTGTATTAAATTATGACAGACCAGCTAGATCTACTGTCTCTATTATATTATTACAGACCAGCTAGATATATGGTGTCTATTATATTATGACAGACCAGCTAGATCTACATTCTCTATTATATTATGACAGACCAGCTAGTTCTCCTGCCTCTATTATATGATGACAGACCAGCTAGATCTACTGTCTCTATTATATTCTGACAGACCAGCTAGATCTAATGTCTCTATTATATTATGACAGACCAGCTAGATCTGCTGTCTCTATTATATTATGACAGACCAGCTAGATCTACTGTCTCTATTATAATATGAGAGACCAGGTAGATCTACTGTCTCTATTATAATATGACAGACCAGCTAGATCTACTGTCTCTATTCTATTATGACAGACCAGCTAGATCTACTGTCTCTATTATAATATGACAGACCAGCTAGATCTCCTGCCTCTATTATAATATGACAGACCGGGTAGATCTACTCTCTCTATGTCTCTATTATATTATGACAGACCAGCTAGATGTATTGTCTCTATTATAGACCAGCTAGATCGACAGTCTCAAACATATTATGACAGACCAGCAAGATCTACTGTCTCTATTATATTATGACAGAGCATCTAGATCTACTGTCTCTATTATAATATGACAGACCAGCTAGATCTACTGTCTCTATTATATTATGACAGACCAGCTAGATCTACTGTCTCTATTATAATATGACAGACCAGCTAGATCTACTGTCTCTATTATATTATGACAGACCAGCTAGATCTACTGTCTCTGTTATATTATGACAGAGCAGCTAGATCTACTGTCTCTATTATATTATGAGAGACCAGCTAGATCTACTGCCTCTATTATATTATGACAGACCAGCTAGATATATGGTGTCTGTTATATTATGACAGACCAGCTACATCTACATTCTCTATTATATTTTGACAGACCAGCTAGATCTACTGTCTACTATATTATGTTATGTCTTTTTTATAATGACAGACCAGCTAGATCTCCTTCCTCTTTTATAATATGACAGACCAGGTAGATCTACTCTCTCTAAGTCTCTATTATATTATGACAGACCAGCTAGATCGACAGTCTCTATTAAATTATGACAGACAAGCTAGATCTACTGCCTATATTATAATATGAAAGACCAGCTAGATCACCTGTCTCTATTCTATTATGACAGACCAGCTATATCTACTGTCTCTATTATAGTATGACAGATCAGCTAGATCTAATGTCTCTATTATATTATGACAGACCAGCTAGATCGACATTCTCTATTAAATTATGACAGACCAGCTAGATCTACTGCCTACATTATAAAATGACAGACCAGCTAGATCACCTGTCTCTATTCTATTATGACAGACCAGCTATATCTACTGTCTCTATTATATTATGACAGACCAGCTAGATCGACAGTCTCTATTAAATTATGACAGACCAGCTAGATCTACTGCCTATATTATAATATGACAGACTAGCTAGATCACCTGTCTCTATTCTATTATGAGAGACCAGGTAGATCTACTGTCTCTATTATAATATGACAGACCAGCTAGATCTACTGTCTCTATTATATTATGACAGACCAGCTAGATCTATTGTCTCTATTATATTATGACAGAGCAGCTAGATCTACTGTCTCTATTATATTATGAGAGACCAGCTAGATCTACTGCCTCTATTATATTATGACAGACCAGCTAGATCTACTGTCTCTGTTATATTATGACAGACCAGCTAGTTCTACTGTCTCTATTATAATATGACAAACCAGCTAGATCTACTGTCTCTACTATATTATGACAGACCAGCTAGATCTACTGTCTCTATTATAATATGACAGACCAGCTAGATCTACTGTCTCTATTATAGACCAGCTAGATCGACGGTCTCAATTATATTATGACAGACCAGCAAGATCTACTGTCTCTATTATAATATGACAGATCAGATATATCTACTGTCTATATATTATAATATGACAAACCAGCTAGATCTAATGTCTCTATTATATTATGACAGACCAGCTAGATCTGCTGTCTCTATTATATTATGACAGACCAGCTAGATCTACTGTCTCTATTATAATATGAGAGACCAGGTAGATCTACTGTCTCTATTATAATATGACAGCCCAGCTAGATCTACTGTCTCTATTATATTATGACAGACCAGCTAGATATGCTGTCTCTATTGTAGTATGACAGACCAGCTAGATCTACTGCCTCTATTATAATATGACAGACCATCTAGATCTACTGTCTCTATTCTATTATGACAGACCAGCTAGATCTACTGTCTCTATTATAATATGACAGACCAGCTAGATCTCCTGCCTCTATTATAATATGACAGACCGGGTAGATCTACTCTCTCTATGTCTCTATTATATTATGACAGACCAGCTAGATGTATTGTCTCTATTATAGACCAGCTAGATCGACAGTCTCAAACATATTATGACAGACCAGCAAGATCTACTGTCTCTATTATATTATGACAGAGCATCTAGATCTACTGTCTCTATTATATTATGACAGACCAGCTAGATCTACTGTCTCTATTATATTATGACAGACCAGCTAGATCTACTGTCTCTATTATAATATGACAGACCAGCTAGATCTACTGTCTCTATTATATTATGACAGACCAGCTAGATCTACTGTCTCTATTATATTATGACAGAGCAGCTAGATCTACTGTCTCTATTATATTATGAGAGACCAGCTAGATCTACTGCCTCTAATATATTATGACAGACCAGCTAGATCTACTGTCTCTGTTATATTATGACAGACCAGCTAGTTCTACTGTCTCTATTATAATATGACAGACCAGCTAGATCTACTGTCTCTACTATATTATGACAGACCAGCTAGATCTACTGTCTCTATTATAATATGACAGACCAGCTAGATCTACTGTCTCTATTATAGACCAGCTAGATCGACGGTCTCAATTATATTATGACAGACCAGCAAGATCTACTGTCTCTATTATAATATGACAGATCAGATATATCTACTGTCTATATATTATAATGTGACAAACCAGCTAGATCTACTGCCTCTATTATATTATTACAGACCAGCTAGATCTACTGTCTCTATTATATTATGACAGAGCCTCTAGATTTACTGTCTCTATTGTATTTTGACAGACCAGATAGATCTACTGTCTATATATTATAATGTGACAAACCAGCTAGATCTACTGTCTCTATTATATTACGACAAACCAGCTAGATCTACTGCCTCTATTAAATTATGACAGACCAGCTAGATCTACTGTCTCTATTATATTATTACAGACAAGCTAGATATATGGTGTCTATTATATTATGACAGACCAGCTAGATCTACATTCTCTATTATATTATTACAGACCAGCTAGTTCTCCTGCCTCTATTATATGATGACAGACCAGCTAGATCTACTGTCTCTATTATAATATGACAGACCAGCTAGATCTCCTGCCTCTATTATAATATGACAGAACGGGTAGATCTACTCTCTCTATGTCTCTATTATATTATGACAGACCAGCTAGATTTATTCTCTCTATTATAGACCAGCTACATCGACAGTCTCAAACATATTATGACAGACCAGCAAGATCTACTGTCTCTATTATATTATGACAGAGCATCTAGATCTACTGTCTCTATTATATTATGACAGACCAGCTAGATCTACTGTCTCTATTATATTATGACAGACCAGCTAGATCTACTGTCTCTATTATATTATGACAAACCAGCTAGATCTACTGTCTCTATTGTAATATGACAGACCAGCTAGATCTACTGTCTCTATTATATTATGACAGACCAGCTAGATCTACTGTCTCTATTATAATATGACAAACCAGCTAGATCTACTGTCTCTACTATATTATGACAGACCAGCTAGATCTACTGTCTCTATTATAATATGACAGACCAGCTAGATCTACTGTCTCTATTATAGACCAGCTAGATCGACAGTCTCAATTATATTATGACAGACCTGCAAGATCTACTGTCTCTATTATAATATGACAGACCAGATAGATCTACTGTCTATATATTATAATGTGACAAACCAGCTAGATCTACTGTCTCTATTATATTACGACAAACCAGCTAGATCTACTGCCTCTATTAAATTATGACAGATCAGCTAGATCTACTGTCTCTATTATATTATTACAGACAAGCTAGATATATGGTGTCTATTATATTATGACAGACCAGCTAGATCTAATGTCTCTATTATATTATGACAGACCAGCTAGATCTGCTGTCTCTATTATATTATGACAGAGCAGCTAGATCTACTATCTCTATTATAATATGACAGACCAGCTAGATCTAATGTCTCTATTATATTATGACAGACCAGCTAAATCTACTGTCTCTATTATATTATGACAGACCAGCTAGAGCTACTGTCTCTATTATATAGTGACAGACCAGCTAGATCTACTGTCTATATTATAATATGACAGACCAGCTAGATATACTGTCTCTATTATATTATGACAGACCAGTTAGATCTACTGTCTCTATTATAATATGACAGACCAGCTAGATCTAATGTCTCTATTACATTTTGACAGACCAGCTATATCTACTGTCTCTATTATATTATGTCAGACCAGCTATATCTACTGTCTCTATTATATTATGACAGAGCAGCTAGATCTACTGTCTCTATTATGTTAAGTCAGACCAGCTAGATCTACTGTCTCTATTATAATATGACAGATCAGCCTGATCTATGGTCTCTTTTATTTTATGACACACCAGCTAGATCTACTGTCTCTATTATATTATGACAGTCCAGCTAGATTCCTGTCTCTATTATATTATGACAGACCAGCAAAATCTACCGTCTCTATTATATTCTGTCAGACCAGCTAGATCTACATTCTCTATTATATTATTACAGACCAGCTAGTTCTCCTGCCTCTATTATATGATGACAGACCAGCTAGATCTACTGTCTCTATTATATTATGGCAGACCAGCTAAATCTAATGTCTCTATTATATTATGACAGACCAGCTAGATCTGCTGTCTCTATTATATTATGACAGACCAGCTAGATTTGCTGTCTCTATTATAGTATGACAGACCAGCTAGATCTACTGCCTCTATTATAATATGACAGACCAGCTAGATCTACTGTCTCTATTCTATTATGACAGACCAGCTAGATCTACTGTCTCTATTATAATATGACAGACCAGCTAGATCTCCTGCCTCTATTATAATATGACAGACCGGGTAGATCTACTCTCTCTATGTCTCTATTATATTATGACAGACCAGCTAGATGTATTGTCTCTATTATAGACCAGCTAGATCGACAGTCTAAAACATATTATGACAGACCAGCAAGATCTACTGTCTCTATTATATTATGACAGAGCATCTAGATCTACTGTCTCTATTATATTATGACAGACCAGCTAGATCTACTGTCTCTATTATATTATCACATACCAGCTAGATCTACAGTCTCTATTATATTATGACGTAGCAGCTAGATCTGCTGTCTCTATTATATTATGACATACCAGCTAGATCTACTGTCTCTATTATAATATGACAGACCAGCTAGATCTACTGTCTCTATTATAATATGACAGACCAGCTAGATCTACTGTCTCTATTATAATATGACAAACCAAATAGACCTACTGTCTCTATGTCTCTATTATATTATGAGAGACCAGCTAGATCTACTGCCTCTATTATATTATGACAGACCAGCTAGATCTACTGTATTATAATATGACAGACCAGCTAGATCTCCTGCCTCTATTATAATATGACAGACCAGCTAGATTTACTGTCTCTATTATAGACCAGCTAGATCGACAGTCTCTATTATATTATGACAGATCAGCTAGATCTGCTTTCTCTATTATATTATTACAGACCAGCTAGATCTACTGTCTCAATTATATTATGACAGACCAGCTAGATCTACTGTCTCTATTATAATATGAGAGACCAGGTAGATCTACTGTCTCTACTATAATATGACAGCCCAGCTAGATCTACTGTCTCTATTATATTATGACAGACCAGCTAGATCTACTGTCTCTATTCTATTATGACAGACCAGCTAGATCTACTGTCTCTATTATAATATGACAGACCAGCTAGATCTCCTGCCTCTATTATAATATGACTGACCGGGTAGATCTACTCTCTCTATGTCTCTATTATATTATGACAGACCAGCTAGATGTATTGTCTCTATTATAGACCAGCTAGATAGACAGTCTCAAACATATTATGACAGACCAGCAAGATCTACTGTCTCTATTATAATATGACAGACCAGCTAGATCTACTGTCTCTATTCTATTATGACAGACCAGCTAGATCTACTGTCTCTATTATAATATGACAGACCAGCTAGATCTCCTGCCTCTATTATAATATGACAGACCGGGTAGATCTACTCTCTCTATGTCTCTATTATATTATGACAGACCAGCTAGATGTATTGTCTCTATTATAGACCAGCTAGATCGACAGTCTAAAACATATTATGACAGACCAGCAAGATCTACTGTCTCTATTATATTATGACAGAGCATCTAGATCTACTGTCTCTATTATATTATGACAGACCAGCTAGATCTACTGTCTCTATTATATTATCACAGACCAGCTAGATCTACAGTCTCTATTATATTATGACATAGCAGCTAGATCTGCTGTCTCTATTATATTATGACATAACAGCTAGATCTACTGTCTCTATTATAATATGACAGACCAGCTAGATCTACTGTCTCTATTATAATATGACAGACCAGCTAGATTTACTGTCTCTATTATAATATGACAAACCAAATAGACCTACTGTCTCTATGTCTCTATTATATTATGAGAGACCAGCTAGATCTACTGCCTCTATTATATTATGACAGACCAGCTAGATCTACTGTATTATAATATGACAGACCAGCTAGATCTCCTGCCTCTATTATAATATGACAGACCAGCTAGATTTACTGTCTCTATTATAGACCAGCTAGATCGACAGTCTCTATTATATTATGACAGATCAGCTAGATCTGCTTTCTCTATTATATTATTACAGACCAGCTAGATCTACTGTCTCAATTATATTATGACAGACCAGCTAGATCTACTGTCTCTATTATAATATGAGAGACCAGGTAGATCTACTGTCTCTACTATAATATGACAGCCCAGCTAGATCTACTGTCTCTATTATATTATGACAGACCAGCTAGATTTGCTGTCTCTATTATAGTATGACAGACCAGCTAGATCTACTGCCTCTATTATAATATGACAGACCAGCTAGATCTACTGTCTCTATTCTATTATGACAGACCAGCTAGATCTACTGTCTCTATTATAATATGACAGACCAGCTAGATCTCCTGCCTCTATTATAATATGACTGACCGGGTAGATCTACTCTCTCTATGTCTCTATTATATTATGACAGACCAGCTAGATGTATTGTCTCTATTATAGACCAGCTAGATCGACAGTCTCAAACATATTATGACAGACCAGCAAGATCTACTGTCTCTATTATATTATGACAGAGCATCTAGATCTACTGTCTCTATTATATTATGACAGACCAGCTAGATCTACTGTCTCTATTATATTATGACAGACCAGCTAGATCTACTGTCTCTATTATATTATGACAGAGCCTCTAGATCTGCTGTCTCTATTGTATTTTGACAGACCAGCTAGATCTACTGTCTCTATTATATTATGACAGACCAGCTAGATCTACAGTCTCTATTATATTATGACATAGCAGCTAGATCTGCTGTCTCTATTATATTATGACATACCAGCTAGATCTACTGTCTCTATTATAATATGACAGACCAGGTAGATCTACTGTCTCTATTATAATATGACAGACCAGCTAGATCTACTGTCTCTATTATAATATGACAAACCAAATAGACCTACTGTCTCTATGTCTCTATTATATTATGAGAGACCAGCTAGATCTACTGCCTCTATTATATTATGACAGACCAGCTAGATCTACTGTATTATAATATGACAGACCAGCTAGATCTCCTTTCTCTATTATAATATGACAGACCAGCTAGATTTACTGTCTCTATTATAGACCAGCTAGATCGACAGTCTCAAACATATTATGACAGACCAGCAAGATCTACTGTCTCTATTATATTATGACAGACCAGCTAGATCTACTGTCTCTATTATATTATGACAGACCAGCTAGATCTACTGTCTCTATTATAAAATGACAGACCAGCTAGATCTACTGTCTCTATTATAATATGACAGACCAGCTAGATCTACTGTCTCTATTATAATATGACAAACCAAATAGACCTACTGTCTCTATGTCTCTATTATATTATGAGAGACCAGCTAGATCTACTGCCTTTATTATATTATGACAGACCAGCTAGATCTACTGTATTATAATATGACAGACCAGCTAGATCTCCTGCCTCTATTATAATATGACAGACCAGCTAGATTGACTGTCTCTATTATAGGCCAGCTAGATCGACAGTCTCTATTATATTATGACAGATCAGCTAGATCTGCTTTCTCTATTATATTATTACAGACCAGCTAGATCTACTGTCTATATTATAATATGACAGACCAGCTAGATCTACTGTCTCAATTATATTATGACAGACCAGCTAGATCTACTGTCTCTATTATAATATGAGAGACCAGGTAGATCTACTGTCTCTACTATAATATGACAGCCCAGCTAGATCTACTGTCTCTATTATATTATGACAGACCAGCTAGATCTACTGCCTCTATTCTAATATGACAGACCAGCTAGATCTACTGTCTCTATTATCATATGACAGACCAGCTAGATCTACTGTCTCTATTATAATATGACAAACCAAATAGACCTAATGTCTCTATGTCTCTATTATATTATGAGAGACCAGCTAGATCTACTGCCTCTATTATATTATGACAGACCAGCTAGATCTACTGTATTATAATATGACAGACCAGCTAGATCTCCTGCCTCTATTATAATATGACAGACCAGCTAGATTGACTGTCTCTATTATAGGCCAGCTAGATCGACAGTCTCTATTATATTATGACAGATCAGCTAGATCTGCTTTCTCTATTATATTATTACAGACCAGCTAGATCTACTGTCTATATTAAAATATGACAGACCAGCTAGATCTACTGTCTCAATTATATTATGACAGACCAGCTAGATCTACTGTCTCTATTATAGTATGAGAGACCAGGTAGATCTACTGTCTCTACTATAATATGACAGCCCAGCTAGATCTACTGTCTCTATTATATTATGACAGACCAGCTAGATCTACTGCTTCTATTATAATATGACAGACCGGCTAGATCTACTGTCTCTATTCTATTATGACAGACCAGCTAGATCTACTGTCTCTATTATAATATGACAGACAAGCTAGATCTCCTGCCTCTATTATAATATGACTGACCGGGTAGATCTACTCTCTCTATGTCTCTATTATATTATGACAGACCAGCTAGATGTATTGTCTCTATTATAGACCAGCTAGATCGACAGTCTCAAACATATTATGACAGACCAGCAAGATCTACTGTCTCTATTATATTATGACAGAGCATCTAGATCTACTGTCTCTAATATATTATGACAGACCAGCTAGATCTACTGTCTCTATTATAATATGACAGACCAGCTAGATCTACTGTTTCTATTATATTATGACAGAGCCTCTAGATCTAATGTCTCTATTGTATTTTGACAGACCAGCTAGATCTACTGTCTCTATTATATTATGACAGACCAGCTAGATCTACAGTCTCTATTATATTATGACAGACCAGCTAGATCTGCTGTCTCTATTATATTATGACATACCAGCTAGATCTACTGTCTCTATTATAATATGACAGACCAGCTAGATCTACTGTCTCTATTATAATATGAGAGACCAGCTAGATCTACTGCCTCTATTATATTATGACAGACCAGCTAGATCTACTGTATTATAATATGACAGACCAGCTAGATCTCCTGCCTCTATTATAATATGACAGACCAGCTAGATTTACTGTCTCTATTATAGACCAGCTAGATCGACAGTCTCAAACATATTATGACAGACCAGCAAGATCTACTGTCTCTATTATATTATGACAGACCAGCTAGATCTACTGTCTCTATTATATTATGACAGACCAGCTAGTTCTCCTGCCTCTATTATATGATGACAGAAAAGCTAGATCTACTGTCTGTAATATATTATGACAGACCAGCTAGATCTACTGTCTATATTATAATATGACAGACCAGCTAGATCTACTGTCTCTATTATATTATGACAGACCAGCTAGATCTACTGTCTCTATTATAATATGAGAGACCAGGTAGATCTACTGTTTCTACTATAATATGACAGCCCAGATAAATCTACTGTCTCTATTATATTATGACAGACCAGCTAGATATGCTGTCTCTATTATAGTATGACAGACCAGCTAGATCTACTGCCTCTATCATAATATGACAGACCAGCTAGATCTACTGTCTCTATTCTATTATGACAGACCAGCTAGATCTACTGTCTCTATTATAATATGACAGACTAGCTAGATCTCCTGCCTTTATTATAATATGACTGACCGGGTAGATCTACTCTCTCTATGTCTCTATTATATTATGACAGACCAGCTAGATGTATTGTCTCTATTATAGACCAGCTAGATTGACAGTCTCAAACATATTATGACAGACCAGCAAGATCTACTGTCTCTATTATATTATGACAGAGCATCTAGATCTACTGTCTCTATTATATTATGACAGACCAGCTAGATCTACTGTCTCTAATATATTATGACAGACCAGCTAGATCTACTGTCTCTTTTATATTATGACAGAGCCTCTAGATCTGCTGTCTCTATTGTATTTTGACAGACCAGCTAGATCTACTGTCTCTATTATATTATGAGAGACCAGCTAGATCTACAGTCTCTATTATATTATGACATAGCAGCTAGATCTGCTGTCTCTATTATATTATGACATACCAGCTAGATCTACTGTCTCTATTATAATATGACAGACCAGCTAGATCTACTGTCTCTATTATATCATGACAGACCAGCTAGATCTACTGGCTCTATTATATTATGACAGACCAGCTAGATCTGCTGTCTCTATTATATTATGACATACCAGCTAGATCTACTGTCTCTATTATAATATGACAGACCAGCTAGATCTACTGTCTCTATTATAATATGACACACCAGCTAGATCTACTGGCTCTATTATAATATAACAAACCAAATAGACCTACTGTCTCTATGTCTCTATTATATTATGAGAGACCAGCTAGATCTACTACCTCTATTATATTATGACAGACCAGCTAGATCTACTGTATTATAATATGACAGACCAGCTAGAACTCCTGCCTCTATTATAATATGACAGACCAGCTAGATTTACTGTCTCTATTATAGACCAGCTAGATCGACAGTCTCTATTATATTATGACAGATCAGCTAGATCTGCTGTCTCTATTATATTATTACAGACCAGCTAGATCTACTGTCTATATTATAATATGACAGACCAGCTAGATCTACTGTCTCTATGATATTATGACAGACCAGCTAGATCTACTGTCTCCATTATATTATGATAAATCAGCTAGTTCTCCTGCCTCTATTATATGATGACAGAAAAGCTAGATCTACTGTCTCTAATATATTATGACAGACGAGCTAGATCTAATGTCTCTTTTATATTATGACAGACCAGCTAGATCTGCTGTCTCTATTATATTATGACAGACCAGCTAGATCTACTGTCTCTATTATAATATGAGAGACCAGCTATATCTACTGTCTCTACTATAATATGACAGCCCAGCTAGATCTACTGTCTCTATTATATTATGACAGACCAGCTAGATCTGCTGTCTCTATTCTATTATGACAGACCAGCTAGATCTACTGTCTCTATTATAATATGACAGATCAGCTAGATCTCCTGCCTCTATTATAATATGACAGACCGGGTAGATCTACTCTCTCTATGTCTCTATTATATTATGACAGACCAGCTAGATTTATTCTCTCTATTATAGACCAGCTAGATCGACAATCTCAAACATATTATGACAGACCAGCTAGATCTGCTGTCTCTATTATATTATGACAGACCAGCTAGATCTACTGTCTCTATTATATTATGACAAACCAGCTAGATCTACTGTCTCTACTATATTATGACAGACTAGCTAGATCTACTGTCTCTATTATAATATGACAGACCAGCTAGATCTACTGTCTCTATTATATTATGACAGACCAGCTAGATCTACTGTCTCTATTATATTATGACAGAGCAGCTAGATCTACTGTCTCTATTATATTATAAGAGACCAGCTAGATCTACTGCCTCTATTATATTATGACAGACCAGCTAGATCTACTGTCTCTGTTATATTATGACAGACCAGCTAGTTCTACTGTCTCTATTATAATATGACAAACCAGCTAGATCTACTGTCTCTACTATATTATGACAGACAAGCTAGATCTACTGTCTCTATTATAATATGACCGACCAGCTAGATCTACTGTCTCTATTATAGACCAGCTAGATCGACGGTCTCAATTATATTATGACAGACCAGCAAGATCTACTGTCTCTATTATAATATGACAGACCAGATATATCTTCTGTCTATATATTATAATGTGACAAACCAGCTAGATCTACTGTCTCTATTATATTACGACAAACCAGCTAGATCTACTGCCTGTATTAAATTATGACAGACCAGCTAGATCTACTGTCTCTATTATATTATTACAGACCAGCTAGATATATGGTGTCTATTATATTATGACAGACCAGCTAGATCTACATTCTCTATTATATTATGACAGACCAGCTAGTTCTCCTGCCTCTATTATATGATGACAGACCAGCTAGATCTACTGTCTCTATTATATTCTGACAGACCAGCTAGATCTAATGTCTCGATTATATTATGACAGACCAGCTAGATCTGCTGTCTCTATTATATTATGACAGACCAGCTAGATCTACTGTCTCTATTATAATATGAGAGACCAGGTAGATCTACTGTCTCTATTATAATATGACAGACCAGCTAGATCTACTGTCTCTATTCTATTATGACAGACCAGCTAGATCTACTGTCTCTATTATAATATGACAGACCAGCTAGATCTCCTGCCTCTATTATAATATGACAGACCGGGTAGATCTACTCTCTCTATGTCTCTATTATATTATGACAGACCAGCTAGATGTATTGTCTCTATTATAGACCAGCTAGATCGACAGTCTCAAACATATTATGACAGACCAGCAAGATCTACTGTCTCTATTATATTATGACAGAGCATCTAGATCTACTGTCTCTATTATATTATGACAGACCAGCTAGATCTACTGTCTCTATTATATTATGACAGACCAGCTAGATCTACTGTCTCTATTATAATATGACAGACCAGCTAGATCTACTGTCTCTATTATATTATGACAGACCAGCTAGATCTACTGTCTCTGTTATATTATGACAGAGCAGCTAGATCTACTGTCTCTATTATATTATGAGAGACCAGCTAGATCTACTGCCTCTATTATATTATGACAGACCAGCTAGATATATGGTGTCTGTTATATTATGACAGACCAGCTACATCTACATTCTCTATTATATTTTGACAGACCAGCTAGATCTACTGTCTACTATATTATGTTATGTCTTTTTTATAATATGACAGACCAGCTAGATCTCCTTCCTCTTTTATAATATGACAGACCAGGTAGATCTACTCTCTCTAAGTCTCTATTATATTATGACAGACCAGCTAGATCGACAGTCTCTATTAAATTATGACAGACAAGTTGATCTACTGCCTATATTATAATATGAAAGACCAGCTAGATCACCTGTCTCTATTCTATTATGACAGACCAGCTATATCTACTGTCTCTATTATAGTATGACAGATCAGCTAGATCTAATGTCTCTATTATATTATGACAGACCAGCTAGATCGACATTCTCTATTAAATTATGACAGACCAGCTAGATCTACTGCCTATATTATAAAATGACAGACCAGCTAGATCACCTGTCTCTATTCTATTATGACAGACCAGCTATATCTACTGTCTCTATTATATTATGACAGACCAGCTAGATCGACAGTCTCTATTAAATTATGACAGACCAGCTAGATCTACTGCCTATATTATAATATGACAGACTAGCTAGATCACCTGTCTCTATTCTATTATGAGAGACCAGGTAGATCTACTGTCTCTATTATAATATGACAGACCAGCTAGATCTACTGTCTCTATTATATTATGACAGACCAGCTAGATCTATTGTCTCTATTATATTATGACAGAGCAGCTAGATCTACTGTCTCTATTATATTATGAGAGACCAGCTAGATCTACTGCCTCTATTATATTATGACAGACCAGCTAGATCTACTGTCTCTGTTATATTATAACAGACCAGCTAGTTCTACTGTCTCTATTATAATATGACAAACCAGCTAGATCTACTGTCTCTACTATATTATGACAGACCAGCTAGATCTACTGTCTCTATTATAATATGACAGACCAGCTAGATCTACTGTCTCTATTATAGACCAGCTAGATCGACGGTCTCAATTATATTATGACAGACCAGCAAGATCTACTGTCTCTATTATAATATGACAGATCAGATATATCTACTGTCTATATATTATAATATGACAAACCAGCTAGATCTAATGTCTCTATTATATTATGACAGACCAGCTAGATCTGCTGTCTCTATTATATTATGACAGACCAGCTAGATCTACTGTCTCTATTATATTATGACAGACCAGCTAGATATGCTGTCTCTATTGTAGTATGACAGACCAGCTAGATCTACTGCCTCTATTATAATATGACAGACCATCTAGATCTACTGTCTCTATTCTATTATGACAGACCAGCTAGATCTACTGTCTCTATTATAATATGACAGACCAGCTAGATCTCCTGCCTCTATTATAATATGACAGACCGGGTAGATCTACTCTCTCTATGTCTCTATTATATTATGACAGACCAGCTAGATGTATTGTCTCTATTATAGACCAGCTAGATCGACAGTCTCAAACATATTATGACAGACCAGCAAGATCTACTGTCTCTATTATATTATGACAGAGCATCTAGATCTACTGTCTCTATTATATTATGACAGACCAGCTAGATCTACTGTCTCTATTATATTATGAGAGACCAGCTAGATCTACTGCCTCTATTATATTATGACAGACCAGCTAGATCTACTGTCTCTGTTATATTATGACAGACCAGCTAGTTCTACTGTCTCTATTATAATATGACAGACCAGCTAGATCTACTGTCTCTACTATATTATGACAGACCAGCTAGATGTATTGTCTCTATTATAGACCAGCTAGATCGACAGTCTCAAACATATTATGACAGACCAGCAAGATCTACTGTCTCTATTATATTATGACAGAGCATCTAGATCTACTGTCTCTATTATATTATGACAGACCAGCTAGATCTACTGTCTCTATTATATTATGACAGACCAGCTAGATCGACATTCTCTATTAAATTATGACAGACCAGCTAGATCTACTGCCTATATTATAAAATGACAGACCAGCTAGATCACCTGTCTCTATTCTATTATGACAGACCAGCTATATCTACTGTCTCTATTATATTATGACAGACCAGCTAGATCGACAGTCTCTATTAAATTATGACAGACCAGCTAGATCTACTGCCTATATTATAATATGACAGACTAGCTAGATCACCTGTCTCTATTCTATTATGAGAGACCAGGTAGATCTACTGTCTCTATTATAATATGACAGACCAGCTAGATCTACTGTCTCTATTATATTATGACAGACCAGCTAGATCTATTGTCTCTATTATATTATGACAGAGCAGCTAGATCTACTGTCTCTATTATATTATGAGAGACCAGCTAGATCTACTGCCTCTATTATATTATGACAGACCAGCTAGATCTACTGTCTCTGTTATATTATGACAGACCAGCTAGTTCTACTGTCTCTATTATAATATGACAAACCAGCTAGATCTACTGTCTCTACTATATTATGACAGACCAGCTAGATCTACTGTCTCTATTATAATATGACAGACCAGCTAGATCTACTGTCTCTATTATAGACCAGCTAGATCGACGGTCTCAATTATATTATGACAGACCAGCAAGATCTACTGTCTCTATTATAATATGACAGATCAGATATATCTACTGTCTATATATTATAATATGACAAACCAGCTAGATCTAATGTCTCTATTATATTATGACAGACCAGCTAGATCTGCTGTCTCTATTATATTATGACAGACCAGCTAGATCTACTGTCTCTATTATAATATGAGAGACCAGGTAGATCTACTGTCTCTATTATAATATGACAGCCCAGCTAGATCTACTGTCTCTATTATATTATGACAGACCAGCTAGATATGCTGTCTCTATTGTAGTATGACAGACCAGCTAGATCTACTGCCTCTATTATAATATGACAGACCATCTAGATCTACTGTCTCTATTCTATTATGACAGACCAGCTAGATCTACTGTCTCTATTATAATATGACAGACCAGCTAGATCTCCTGCCTCTATTATAATATGACAGACCGGGTAGATCTACTCTCTCTATGTCTCTATTATATTATGACAGACCAGCTAGATGTATTGTCTCTATTATAGACCAGCTAGATCGACAGTCTCAAACATATTATGACAGACCAGCAAGATCTACTGTCTCTATTATATTATGACAGAGCATCTAGATATACTGTCTCTATTATATTATGACAGACCAGCTAGATCTACTGTCTCTATTATATTATGACAGACCAGCTAGATCTACTGTCTCTATTATAATATGACAGACCAGCTAGATCTACTGTCTCTATTATATTATGACAGACCAGCTAGATCTACTGTAACTATTATATTATGACAGACCAGCTAGATCTACTGTCTCTATTATATTATGACAGACCAGCTAGATCTACTGTCTACTATATTATGACAGACCAGCTAGATCTACTGTCTCTATTATATTATGATAGACCATCTAGGTCTGCTGTCTCTATGATTCTATGACAGGCCAGCTAGATCTGCTGTAACTATTATATTATGACAGACCAGCTAGATCTACTGTCTCTATTAAATTGAGACAGACCAGCTAGATCTACTGTCTCTATGTCTCTATTATATTATGACAGACCAGCAAAATCTATTGTCTCTATTATATTATGACAGACCAGATAGATCTACTGTCTCTATTATAATATGACAAACCAGCTAGATATATTGTCTCTATTATATTATGACAGACCAGATAGATCTACTGTCTCTATTATAATATGACAAACCAGCTAGATCTACTGCCTCTATTAAATTATGACAGACCAGCTAGATCTAATGTCTTTTATAATATGACAGACCAGGTAGATCTACTGTCTCTATGTCTCTATTATATTATGACAGATCAGCCTGATCTATGGTCTATTTTATTTTATGACACACCAGCTAGATCTACTGTCTCTATTATATTATGACAGTCCAGCTAGATTCCTGTCTCTATTATATTATGACAGACCAGCAAAATCTACCGTCTCTATTATATTCTGTCAGACCAGCTAGATCTACAGTCTCTATTATATTATGACAGACAAGCTAGATCTACTGTCTCTATTATATTTTGACAGACCAGCAAGATCTACTGTCTCTATTATGTTATGCCAGACCAGCTAGATCTACTGTCTCTATTAAATTAGGACAGAGCAGCTAGATCTACTCTCGAGATCCTTTCTCTATTATATTATGACAGACCTGCTTGATCTACTGTCTCTATTATATTATGACAGAGCAGCTAGATCTACTCTATATTATAATATGACAGACCAGCAAGATCTACTGTCTCTATTATGTTATGACAGAGCATCTAGATCTACTGTCTCTATTATATTATGACAGACCAACTAGATCTATTTTCTCTATAGAATATGACAGACCAGCTAGATCTACTGTCTCTATTATAATATGACAGACCAGGTAGATCTACTGTCTCTATGTCTCTATTGTATTATGACAGACCAGCTAGATCTACTGTCTCTATTATATTATGACAGACCAGCTAGATCTACTGTCTCTATTATATTATGACAGAGCAGCTAGATCTACTGTCTCTATTATATTATGAGAGACCACCTAGATCTACTGCCTCTATTATATTATGACAGACCAGCTAGATCTACTGTCTCTGTTATATTATGACAGACCAGCTAGTTCAACTGTCTCTATTATAATATGACAAACCAGCTAGATCTACTGTCTCTACTATATTATGACAGACCAGCTAGATCTACTGTCTCTATTATGTTATGACAGAGCAGCTAGATCTACTGTCTCTATTATATTATGAGAGACCAGCTAGATCTACTGCCTCTATTATATTATGACAGACCAGCTTGATCTACTGTCTCTGTTATATTATGACAGACCAGCTAGTTCTACTGTCTCTATTATAACATGACAAACCAGCTAGATCTACTGTCTCTACTATATTATGACAGACCAGCTAGATCTACTGTCTCTATTATATTATGACAGACCAGCAATATCTACTGTCTCTATTATATTATGACAGACCAGCTAGATCTACTGTCTCGATTATAATATGACAGACCAGCTAGATCTACTGTCTCTATTATAGACCAGCTAGATCAACAGTCTCAGTTATATTATGACAGACCAGCAAGATCTACTGTCTCTATTATAATATGCCAAACCAGCTAGATCTACTGTCTCTATGTCTCTATTATATTACGACAAACCAGCTAGATCTACTGCCTCTATTAAATTATGACAGACCAGCTAGATCTACTGTCTCTATTATAATATGACAGACAAGCTAGATCTCCTGCATCTATTATATTTTGAAAGACCAGCTAGATCTACTGTCTCTATTATATTATGACAGACCAGCTAGATCTACAGTCTCTATTATATTATGACATACCAGCTAGATCTACTGTCTCTATTATAATATGACAGACCAGCTAGATCTACTGTCTCTATTATAATATGACAAACCAAATAGACCTACTGTCTCTATGTCTCTATTATATTATGAGAGACCAGCTAGATCTACTGCCTCTATTATATTATGACAGACCAGCTAGATCTACTGTATTATAATATGACAGACAAGCTAGATCTCCTGCATCTATTATATTTTGAAAGACCAGCTAGATCTACTGTCTCTATTATATTATGACAGACCAGCTAGATCTACAGTCTCTATTATACTATGACATACCAGCTAGATCTACTGTCTCTATTATAATATGACAGACCAGCTAGATCTACTGTCTCTATTATAATATGACAGACCAGCTAGATCTACTGTCTCTATTATAATATGACAAACCAAATAGACCTACTGTCTCTACTATAATATGACAGCCCAGCTAGATCTACTGTCTCTATTATATTATGACAGACCAGCTAGATCTGCTGTCTCTATTCTATTATGACAGACCAGCTAGATCTACTTTCTCTATTATAATATGACAGACCAGCTAGATCTCCTGCCTCTATTATAATATGACAGACCGGGTAGATCTACTCTCTCTATGTCTCTATTATATTATGACAGACCAGCTAGATTTATTCTCTCTATTATAGACCAGCTAGATCGACAGTCTCAAACATATTATGACAGACCAGCAAGATTTACTGTCTCTATTATATTATGACAGAGCATCTAGATCTACTGTCTCTATTATATTATGACAGACCAGCTAGATCTACTGTCTCTATTATATTATGACAAACCAGCTAGATCTACTGTCTCTACTATATTATGACAGACCAGCTAGATCTAATGTCTCTATTATAATATGACAGACCAGCTAGATCTACTGTCTCTATTATATTATGACAGACCAGCTAGATCTACTGTCTCTATTATATTATGACAGAGCAGCAAGATCTACTGTCTCTATTATATTATGACAGAGCATCTAGATCTACTGTCTCTATTATATTATGACAGACCAGCTAGATCTACTGTCTCTATTATATTATGACAAACCAGCTAGATCTACTGTCTCTACTATATTATGACAGACCAGCTAGATCTAATGTCTCTATTATAATATGACAGACCAGCTAGATCGACTGTCTCTATTATATTATGACAGACCAGCTAGATCTACTGTCTCTATTATATTATGACAGAGCAGCAAGATCTACTGTCTCTATTATATTATGTTAGACCAGCTAGATCTACTGCCTCAATTATATTATGACAGACCAGCTAGATCTACTGTCTCTGTTATATTATGACAGACCAGCTAGTTCTATTGTCTCAATTATATTATGACAGACCAGCTAGATCTACTGTCTCTATTATAATATGACAGTCCAGCTAGATTTCTGTCTCTATTATATTATGACAGACCAGCTAGATCTACTGTCTCTATTATATTATTCCAAACCAGCTAGATCTACTGTCTCTATTATATTATTACAGACCAGCTAGATATATGGTGTCTATTATATTAAGACAGACCAGCTAGATCTACATTCTCTATTATATTATGACAGACCAGCTAGATCTACTGTCTACTATATTATGACAGACCAGCTAGATCTACTGTCTCTATTATATTATGACAGACCATCTAGATCTGCTGTCTCTATGATTCCATGACAGGCCAGCTAGATCTGCTGTAACTATTAAATTATGACAGACCAGCTAGATCTACTGTCTCTATTAAATTGAGACAGACCAGCTAGATCTACTGTCTCTATGTCTCTATTATATTATGACAGACCAGCAAGATCTATTGTCTCTATTATATTATGACAGACCAGATAGATCTACTGTCTCTATTATAATATGACAAACCAGCTAGATATATTGTCTCTATTATATTATGACAGACCAGATAGATCTACTGTCTCTATTATAATATGACAAACCAGCTAGATCTACTGTCTCTATGTCTCTATTATATTAAGACAAACCAGCTAGATCTACTGCCTCTATTAAATTATGACAGACCAGCTAGATCTACTGTCTCTTTTATAATATGACAGACCAGGTAGATCTACTGTCTCTATGTCTCTATTATATTAAGACAGATCAGCCTGATCTATGGTCTCTTTTATTTTATGACACACCAGCTAGATCTACTGTCTCTATTATATTATGACAGTCCAGCTAGATTCCTGTCTCTATTATATTATGACAGACCAGCAAAATCTACCGTCTCTATTATATTCTGTCAGACCAGCTAGATCTACAGTCTCTATTATATTATGACACACCAGCTAGATCTACTGTCTCTATTATATTATGACAGTCCAGCTAGATTCCTGTCTCTATTATATTATGACAGACCAGCAAAATCTACAGTCTCTATTATAATATGACAGACCAGCTAGATCTACTGTCTCTATTATATTTTGACAGACCAGCAAGATCTACTGTCTCTATTATATTATGACAGAGCAGCTAGATCTACTGTCTCTATTATATTATGAGAGACCAGCTAGATCTGCTGTCTCTATTATATTATGAAAGACCAGCTAGATATGCTGTCTCTATTATAGTATGACAGACCAGCTAGATCTACTGCCTATATTATAATTTGACAGTCCAGCTAGATCTACTGTCTCTATTCTATTATGACAGACCAGCTAGATCTACTGTCTCTATTATAATATGACAGACCAGCTAGATCTCCTGCCTCTATTATAATATGACAGACCGGGTAGATCTACTCTCTCTATGTCTCTATTATATTATGACAGACCAGCTAGATGTATTGTCTCTATTATAGACCAGCTAGATCGACAGTCTCAAACATATTATGACAGACCAGCAAGATCTACTGTCTCTATTATATTATGACAGAGCATCTAGATCTACTGTCTCTATTATATTATGACAGACCAGCTAGATCTACTGTCTCTATTATATTATGACAGACCAGCTAGATCTACTGTCTCTATTATATTATGACAGAGCCTCTAGATCTGCTGTCTCTATTGTATTTTGACAGACCAGCTAGATCTACTGTCTCTTTTATAATATGACAGACCAGATAGATCGACTGTCTATATTATAATATGACAAACCAGCTATATCTACTGTCTCTGTCTCTAGTATATTACGACAATCCAGCTAGATCTACTGCCTCTATTAAATTATGACAGACCAGCTAGATCTACTGTCTCTACTATAATATGACAGCCCAGCTAGATCTACTGTGTCTATTATATTATGACAGACCAGCTAGATATGCTGTCTCTATTATAGTATGACAAACCAGCTAGATCTACTGTCTCTATTATAGACCAGCTAGATCGACGGTCTCAATTATATTATGACAGACCAGCAAGATCTACTGTCTCTATTATAATATGACAGACCAGATAGATCTACTGTCTATATATTATAATGTGACATACCAGCTAGAACTACTGTCTCTATTATATTACGACAAACCAGCTAGATCTACTGCCTCTATTAAATTATGACAGACCAGCTAGATCTACTGTCTCTATTATATTATTACAGACCAGCTAGATATATGGTGTCTATTATATTATGACAGACCAGCTAGATCTACATTCTCTATTATATTATGACAGACCAGCTAGTTCTCCTGCCTCTATTATATGATGACAGACCAGCTAGATCTACTGTCTCTATTATTTCTGACAGACCAGCTAGATCTAATGTCTCTATTATATTGTGACAGACCAGCTAGATCTACTGTCTCTATTATAATATGAGAGACCAGGTAGATCTACTGTCTCTACTATAATATGACAGCCCAGCTAGATCTACTGTCTCTATTATATTATGAAAGACCAGCTAGATATGCTGTCTCTATTATAGTATGACAGACCAGCTAGATCTACTGCCTATATTATAATTTGACAGACCAGCTAGATCTACTGTCTCTATTCTATTATGACAGACCAGCTAGATCTACTGTCTCTATTATAATATGACAGACCAGCTAGATCTCCTGCCTCTATTATAAAATGACAGACCGGGTAGATCTACTCTCTCTATGTCTCTATTATATTATGACAGACCAGCTAGATGTATTGTCTCTATTATAGACCAGCTAGATCGACAGTCTCAAACATATTATGACAGACCAGCAAGATCTACTGTCTCTATTATATTATGACAGAGCATCTAGATCTACTGTCTCTATTATATTATGACAGACCAGCTAGATCTACTGTCTCTATTATATTATGACAGACCAGCTAGATCTACTGTCTCTATTATATTATGACAGAGCCTCTAGATCTGCTGTCTCTATTGTATTTTGACAGACCAGCTAGATCTACTGTCTCTATTATAATATGACAGACCAGATAGATCGACTGTTTATATTATAATATCACAAACCAGCTATATCTACTGTCTCTGTCTCTATTATATTACGACAATCCAGCTAGATCTACTGCCTCTATTAAATTATGACAGACCAGCTAGATCTACTGTCTCTATTATAATATGACAGACCAGCTAGATCTACTGTCTCTATTATATTATTACAGACCAGCTAGATCTACTGTCTACTATATTATGACAGACCAGCTAGATCTACTGTCTCTATTATATTATGACAGAGCAGCTAGATCTACTGTCTCTATTATAATATGACAGATCAGCTAGATCTGCTGTCTCTATGATATTATGACCTGCCAGCTAGATATATGATGTCTGTTATATTATGACAGACCAGCTACATCTACATTCTCTATTATATTTTGACAGACCAGCTAGATCTACTGTCTCTATTATATTACGACAAACCAGCTAGATCTACTGCCTCTATTAAATTATGACAGACCAGCTAGATCTACTGTCTCTATTATATTATTACAGACCAGCTAGATATATGGTGTCTATTATATTATGACAGACCAGCTAGATCTACATTCTCTATTATATTATGACAGACCAGCTAGTTCTCCTGCCTCTATTATATGATGACAGACCAGCTAGATCTACTGTCTCTATTATATTCTGACAGACCAGCTAGATCTAATGTCTCTATTATATTGTGACAGACCAGCTAGATCTACTGTCTCTATTATAATATGAGAGACCAGGTAGATCTACTGTCTCTACTATAATATGACAGCCCAGCTAGATCTACTGTCTCTATTATATTATGAAAGACCAGCTAGATATGCTGTCTCTATTATAGTATGACAGACCAGCTAGATCTACTGCCTCTATTATAATTTGACAGACCAGCTAGATCTACTGTCTCTATTCTATTATGACAGACCAGCTAGATCTACTGTCTCTATTATAATATGAGAGACCAGTTAGATCTCCTGCCTCTATTATAAAATGACAGACCGGGTGGATCTACTCTCTCTATGTCTCTATTATATTATGACAGACCAGCTAGATGTATTGTCTCTATTATAGACCAGCTAGATCGACAGTCTCAAACATATTATGACAGACCAGCAAGATCTACTGTCTCTATTATATTATGACAGAGCATCTAGATCTACTGTCTCTATTATATTATGACAGACCAGCTAGATCTACTGTCTCTATTATATTATGACAGACCAGCTAGATCTACTGTCTCTATTATATTATGACAGAGCCTCTAGATCTGCTGTCTCTATTGTATTTTGACAGACCAGCTAGATCTACTGTCTCTATTATAATATGACAGACCAGATAGATCGACTGTCTATATTATAATATGACAAACCAGCTATATCTACTGTCTCTGTCTCTATTATATTACGACAATCCAGCTAGATCTACTGCCTCTATTAAATTATGACAGACCAGCTAGATCTACTGTCTCTATTATAATATGACAGACCAGCTAGATCTACTGTCTCTATTATATTATTACAGACCAGCTAGATCTACTGTCTACTATATTATGACAGACAAGCAAGATCTACTGTCTCTATTATATTATGACAGAGCAGCTAGATCTACTGTCTCTATTATAATATGACAGATCAGCTAGATCTGCTGTCTCTATGATATTATGACCTGCCAGCTAGATATATGATGTCTGTTATATTATGACAGACCAGCTACATCTACATTCTCTATTATATTTTGACAGACCAGCTAGATCTACTGTCTACTATATTATGTTATGTCTTTTTTATAATATGACAGACCAGCTAGATCTCCTGCCTCTTTTATAATATGACAGACCAGGTAGATCTACTCTCTCTAAGTCTCTATTATATTATAGACCAGCTAGATCGACAGTCTCTATTAAATGATGACAGACCAGCTAGACCTACTGCCTATATTATAATATGACAGACCAGCTAGATCACCTGTCTCTATTCTATTATGACAGACCAGCTAGATTTACTGTCTCTATTATAATATGACAGACCAGGTAGATCTACTGTCTCTATTATAATATGACAGACCAGGTAGATCTACTGTCTCTATTATAATATGACAGACCAGGTAGATCTACTGTCTCTATTATAATATGACAGACCAGGTAGATCTACTGTCTCTATTATAATATGACAGACCAGGTAGATCTACTGTCTCTATGTCTCTATTATATTATGACAGACCATCTAGATCTGCTGTCTCTATGATATTATGACAGGCCAGCTAGATATATGATGTCTGTTATATTATGACAGACCAGCTACATCTACATTCTCTATTATATTTTGACAGACCAGCTAGATCTACTGTCTACTATATTATGCTATGTCTTTTTTATCATATGACAGACCAGCTAGATCTCCTGCCTCTTTTATAATATGACAGACCAGGTAGATCTACTCTCTCTAAGTCTCTATTATATTATGACAGACCAGCTAGATCTACTGCCTATATTATAATATGACAGACCAGCTAGATCACCTGTCTCTATTCTATTATGACAGACCAGCTAGATTTACTGTCTCTATTATATACCTGCTAGATCGACAGTCTCAAACATATTATTAGAGACCAGCAAGATCTGCGGTCTCTATTATATTATGACAGACCAGCTAAATCTACTGTCTATATTATAATATGATAGACCAGCTAGATCTAATGTCTCTATTATAATATGACAGACCAGGTAGATCTACTGTCTCTATGTCTCTATTATATTATGACAGAGCAACTTGATCTAATGTCTCTATTATATTATGACAGACCAGCTGGATCTGCTTCCTCTATTATATTATGACAGACCAGCTATATCTGCTGTCTCTATTATATTATGACATACCAGCTAGATCTACTGCCTCTACTATAATATGACAGACCAGCTAGATCTACTGTCTCTATTATAATATGACAGACCAGCTAGATCTCTTGCCTCTATTATAATATGACAGCCCAGCTAGATCTACTGTCTCTATTATATTATGACAGACCAGCTAGATATGCTGTCTCTATTATAGTATGAGAGACCAGCTAGATCTACTGCCTCTATTATAATTTGACAGACCAGCTAGATCTACTGTCTCTATTCTATTATGACAGACCAGCTAGATCTACTGTCTCTATTATAATATGACAGACCAGCTAGATCTCCTGCCTCTATTATAATATGACAGACCGGGTAGATCTACTCTCTCTATGTCTCTATTATATTATGACAGACCTGCTAGATCTATTGTCTCTATTATAGACCAGCTAGATCGACAGTCTCAAACATATTATGACAGACCAGCAAGATCTACTGTCTCTATTATATTATGACAGAGCATCTAGATCTACTGTCTCTATTATATTATGACAGACCAGCTAGATCTACTGTCTCTATTATATTATGACAGACCAGCTAGATCTACTGTCTCTATTATATTATGACAGAGCCTCTAGATCTGCTGTCTCTATTGTATTTTGACAGACCAGCTAGATCTACTGTCTCTATTATAATATGACAGACCAGATAGATCTACTGTCTATATTATAATATGACAAACCAGCTATATCTACTGTCTCTGTCTCTATTATATTACGACAATCCAGCTAGATCTACTGCCTCTATTAAATTATGACAGACCAGCTGGATCTGCTTCCTCTATTATATTATGACAGTCCAGCTATATCTGCTGTCTCTATTATATTATGACATACCAGCTAGATCTACTGCCTCTACTATAATATGACAGACCAGCTAGATCTACTGTCTCTATTATAATATGACAGACCAGCTAGATCTCTTGCCTCTATTATAATATGACAGACCAGGTAGATCTACTGTCTCTATTATAGACCAGCTAGATCGACAGTCTCTATTATATTATGACATACCAGCTAGATCTACTGTCTCTATTATATTATGAGAGACCAGCTAGATCTACTGTCTCTATTCTATTATGACAGACCAGCTAGATCTACTGTCTCTTTTATAATATGACAGACCAGCTAGATCTCCTGCCTCTATTATAATATGACAGACCAGCTAGATCTGCTGTCTGTATTATATTATGACAGACCAGCTAGATCTACTGTCTCTATTATATTATTCCAAACCAGCTAGATCTACTGTCTCTATGATATTATGACAAACCAGCTAGATCTACTGTCTATATTATATTATGACAGACCAGCTAGATCTACATTCTCTAATATATTATGACAGACCAGCTATATCTACTGTCTACTATATTATGACAGACCAGCTAGATCTACTGTCTCTAATATATTATGACAGACCAGCTAGATCTGCTGTCTCTATGATTCTATGACAGGCCAGCTAGATCTGCTGTAACTATTATATTATGACAGACCAGCTAAATCTACTGTCTCTATTAAATTGAGTCAGACCAGCTAGATCTACTGTCTCTATTATAATATGACAGACCAGCTAGATCTACTGTCTCTATTATATTATTACAGACCAGCTAGATCTACTGTCTACTATATTATGACAGACCAGCTAGATCTACTGTCTCTATTATATTATGACAGAGCAGCTAGATCTACTGTCTCTATTATAATATGACAGATCAGCTAGATCTGCTGTCTCTATGATATTATGACCTGCCAGCTAGATATATGATGTCTGTTATATTATGACAGACCAGCTACATCTACATTCTCTATTATATTTTGACAGACCAGCTAGATCTACTGTCTCTATTATATTACGACAAACCAGCTAGATCTACTGCCTCTATTAAATTATGACAGACCAGCTAGATCTACTGTCTCTATTATATTATTACAGACCAGCTAGATATATGGTGTCTATTATATTATGACAGACCAGCTAGATCTACATTCTCTATTATATTATGACAGACCAGCTAGTTCTCCTGCCTCTATTATATGATGACAGACCAGCTAGATCTACTGTCTCTATTATATTCTGACAGACCAGCTAGATCTAATGTCTCTATTATATTGTGACAGACCAGCTAGATCTACTGTCTCTATTATAATATGAGAGACCAGGTAGATCTACTGTCTCTACTATAATATGACAGCCCAGCTAGATCTACTATCTCTATTATATTATGAAAGACCAGCTAGATATGCTGTCTCTATTATAGTATGACAGACCAGCTAGATCTACTGCCTCTATTATAATTTGACAGACCAGCTAGATCTACTGTCTCTATTCTATTATGACAGACCAGCTAGATCTACTGTCTCTATTATAATATGACAGACCAGCTAGATCTCCTGCCTCTATTATAAAATGAGAGACCGGGTAGATCTACTCTCTCTATGTCTCTATTATATTATGACAGACCAGCTAGATGTATTGTCTCTATTATAGACCAGCTAGATCGACAGTCTCAAACATATTATGACAGACCAGCAAGATCTACTGTCTCTATTATATTTTGACAGAGCATCTAGATCTACTGTCTCTCTTATATTATGACAGACCAGCTAGATCTACTGTCTCTATTATATTATGACAGACCAGCTAGATCTACTGTCTCTATTATATTATGACAGAGCCTCTAGATCTGCTGTCTCTATTGTATTTTGACAGACCAGCTAGATCTACTGTCTCTATTATAATATGACAGACCAGATAGATCGACTGTCTATATTATAATATGACAAACCAGCTATATCTACTGTCTCTGTCTCTATTATATTACGACAATCCAGCTAGATCTACTGCCTCTATTAAATTATGACAGACCAGCTAGATCTACTGTCTCTATTATAATATGACAGACCAGCTAGATCTACTGTCTCTATTATATTATTACAGACCAGCTAGATCTACTGTCTACTATATTATGACAGACAAGCTAGATCTACTGTCTCTATTATATTATGACAGAGCAGCTAGATCTACTGTCTCTATTATAATATGACAGATCAGCTAGATCTGCTGTCTCTATGATATTATGACCTGCCAGCTAGATATATGATGTCTGTTATATTATGACAGACCAGCTACATCTACATTCTCTATTATATTTTGACAGACCAGCTAGATCTACTGTCTACTATATTATGCTATGTCTTTTTTATCATATGACAGACCAGCTAGATCTCCTGCCTCTTTTATAATATGACAGACCAGGTAGATCTACTCTCTCTAAGTCTCTATTATATTATGACAGACCAGCTAGATCTACTGCCTATATTATAATATGACAGACCAGCTAGATCACCTGTCTCTATTCTATTATGACAGACCAGCTAGATTTACTGTCTCTATTATATACCTGCTAGATCGACAGTCTCAAACATATTATTAGAGACCAGCAAGATCTGCGGTCTCTATTATATTATGACAGACCAGCTAAATCTACTGTCTCTATAGAATATGACAGACCAGCTAGATCTACTGTCTCTATTATAATATGACAGACCAGGTAGATCTACTGTCTCTATGTCTCTATTATATTATGACAGACCAGCTAAATCTACTGTCTCTATAGAATATGACAGACCAGCTAGATCTACTGTCTCTATTATAATATGACAGACCAGCTAGATCTACTGTCTCTATTATATTATTCCAAACCAGCTACATCTACTGTCTCTATGATATTATGACAAACCAGCTAGATCTACTGTCTATATTATATTATGACAGACCAGCTAGATCTACATTCTCTAATATATTATGACAGACCAGCTATATCTACTGTCTACTATATTATGACAGACCAGCTAGATCTACTGTCTCTATTATATTATGACAGACAATCTAGATATGCTGTCTCTATGATATTATGACAGGCCAGCTAGATCTGCTGTCTCTATGATTCTATGACAGGCCAGCTAGATCTGCTGTAACTATTATATTATGACAGACCAGCTAAATCTACTGTCTCTATTAAATTGAGTCAGACCAGCTAGATCTACTGTCTCTATTATAATATGACAGACCAGCTAGATCTACTGTCTCTATTATATTATTACAGACCAGCTAGATCTACTGTCTACTATATTATGACAGACCAGCTAGATCTACTGTCTCTATTATATTATGACAGAGCAGCTAGATCTACTGTCTCTATTATAATATGACAGATCAGCTAGATCTGCTGTCTCTATGATATTATGACCTGCCAGCTAGATATATGATGTCTGTTATATTATGACAGACCAGCTACATCTACATTCTCTATTATATTTTGACAGACCAGCTAGATCTACTGTCTCTATTATATTACGACAAACCAGCTAGATCTACTGCCTCTATTAAATTATGACAGACCAGCTAGATCTACTGTCTCTATTATATTATTACAGACCAGCTAGATATATGGTGTCTATTATATTATGACAGACCAGCTAGATCTACATTCTCTATTATATTATGACAGACCAGCTAGTTCTCCTGCCTCTATTATATGATGACAGACCAGCTAGATCTACTGTCTCTATTATATTCTGACAGACCAGCTAGATCTAATGTCTCTATTATATTGTGACAGACCAGCTAGATCTACTGTCTCTATTATAATATGAGAGACCAGGTAGATCTACTGTCTCTACTATAATATGACAGCCCAGCTAGATCTACTATCTCTATTATATTATGAAAGACCAGCTAGATATGCTGTCTCTATTATAGTATGACAGACCAGCTAGATCTACTGCCTCTATTATAATTTGACAGACCAGCTAGATCTACTGTCTCTATTCTATTATGACAGACCAGCTAGATCTACTGTCTCTATTATAATATGACAGACCAGCTAGATCTCCTGCCTCTATTATAAAATGAGAGACCGGGTAGATCTACTCTCTCTATGTCTCTATTATATTATGACAGACCAGCTAGATGTATTGTCTCTATTATAGACCAGCTAGATCGACAGTCTCAAACATATTATGACAGACCAGCAAGATCTACTGTCTCTATTATATTATGACAGAGCATCTAGATCTACTGTCTCTCTTATATTATGACAGACCAGCTAGATCTACTGTCTCTATTATATTATGACAGACCAGCTAGATCTACTGTCTCTATTATATTATGACAGAGCCTCTAGATCTGCTGTCTCTATTGTATTTTGACAGACCAGCTAGATCTACTGTCTCTATTATAATATGACAGACCAGATAGATCGACTGTCTATATTATAATATGACAAACCAGCTATATCTACTGTCTCTGTCTCTATTATATTACGACAATCCAGCTAGATCTACTGCCTCTATTAAATTATGACAGACCAGCTAGATCTACTGTCTCTATTATAATATGACAGACCAGCTAGATCTACTGTCTCTATTATATTATTACAGACCAGCTAGATCTACTGTCTACTATATTATGACAGACAAGCTAGATCTACTGTCTCTATTATATTATGACAGAGCAGCTAGATCTACTGTCTCTATTATAATATGACAGATCAGCTAGATCTGCTGTCTCTATGATATTATGACCTGCCAGCTAGATATATGATGTCTGTTATATTATGACAGACCAGCTACATCTACATTCTCTATTATATTTTGACAGACCAGCTAGATCTACTGTCTACTATATTATGTTATGTCTTTTTTATAATATGACAGACCAGCTAGATCTCCTGCCTCTTTTATAATATGACAGACCAGGTAGATCTACTCTCTCTAAGTCTCTATTATATTATGATAGACCAGCTAGATCGACAGTCTCTATTAAATGATGACAGACCAGCTAGACCTACTGCCTATATTATAATATGACAGACCAGCTAGATCACCTGTCTCTATTCTTTTATGACAGACCAGCTAGATTTACTGTCTCTATTATAATATGACAGACCAGGTAGATCTACTGTCTCTATTATAATATGACAGACCAGGTAGATCTACTGTCTCTATTATAATATGACAGACCAGGTAGATCTACTGTCTCTATTATAATATGACAGACCAGGTAGATCTACTGTCTCTATGTCTCTATTATATTATGACAGACCATCTAGATCTGCTGTCTCTATGATATTATGACAGGCCAGCTAGATATATGATGTCTGTTATATTATGACAGACCAGCTACATCTACATTCTCTATTATATTTTGACAGACCAGCTAGATCTACTGTCTACTATATTATGTTATGTCTTTTTTATAATATGACAGACCAGCTGGATCTCCTGCCTCTTTTATAATATGACAGACCAGGTAGATCTACTCTCTCTAAGTCTCTATTATATTATGACAGACCAGCTAGATCTACTGCCTATATTATAATATGACAGACCAGCTAGATCACCTGTCTCTATTCTATTATGACAGACCAGCTAGATTTACTGTCTCTATTATATACCTGCTAGATCGACAGTCTCAAACATATTATTAGAGACCAGCAAGATCTGCGGTCTCTATTATATTATGACAGACCAGCTAAATCTACTGTCTATATTATAATATGATAGACCAGCTAGATCTAATGTCTCTATTATAATATGACAGACCAGGTAGATCTACTGTCTCTATGTCTCTATTATATTATGACAGAGCAACTTGATCTAATGTCTCTATTATATTATGACAGACCAGCTGGATCTGCTTCCTCTATTATATTATGACAGACCAGCTATAGCTGCTGTCTCTATTATATTATGACATACCAGCTAGATCTACTGCCTCTACTATAATATGACAGACCAGCTAGATCTACTGTCTCTATTATAATATGACAGACCAGCTAGATCTCTTGCCTCTATTATAATATGACAGCCCAGCTAGATCTACTGTCTCTATTATATTATGACAGACCAGCTAGATATGCTGTCTCTATTATGGTATGAGAGACCAGCTAGATCTACTGCCTCTATTATAATTTGACAGACCAGCTAGATCTACTGTCTCTATTATATTATGACAGACCAGCTAGATATGCTGTCTCTATTATGGTATGAGAGACCAGCTAGATCTACTGCCTCTATTATAATTTGACAGACCAGCTAGATCTACTGTCTCTATTATATTATGACAGACAATCTAGATATGCTGTCTCTATGATATTATGACAGGCCAGCTAGATCTGCTGTAACTATTATATTATGACAGACCAGCTAAATCTACTGTCTCTATTAAATTGAGTCAGACCAGCTAGATCTACTGTCTCTATGTCTCTATTATATTATGACAGACCAGCTAGATCTACTGGCTCAATTATATTATGACAGACCAGCAAGATCTATTGTCTCTATTATATTATGACAGACCAGACAGATCTACTGTCTCTATGTCTCTATTATATTAGGACAAACCAGCTAGATCTACTGCCTCTATTAAATTATGACAGACAAGCTAGATCTACTGTCTCTTTATTAATATGACAGACCAGCTAGATCTACTGTCTCTATTATAATATAACAGACCAGCTAGATCTACTGTCTCTATTATATTATTTCAGACCAGCTAGATCTACTGTCTCTATTATATTATGACAGACCAGCTAGATCTACTGTCTCTATTATATTATGACAGAGCAGCTAGATCTACTGTCTCTATTATATTATGGCAGACCAGCTAGATCTACTGCCTCTATTATATTATGACAGACCAGCTAGATCTGCTGTCTCTATTATAATATGACATACCAGCTAGATCTACTGTCTCTATGTCTCTATTATGTTACGACAAACCAGCTAGTTCTACTGCCTCAATTAAATTATGACAGACCAGATAGATCTCCTGCCTCTATTATATTTTGACAGACCAGCTAGATCTGCTGTCTCTATTATATTATTACAGACCAGCTAGATCTACTGTCTCTATTATAATATGACAGACCAGCTAGATCTCCTGCCTCTATTATAATATGACAGACCGGGTAGATCTACTCTCTCTATGTCTCTATTATATTATGACAGACCAGCTAGATGTATTGTCTCTATTATAGACCAGCTAGATCGACAGTCTCAAACATATTATGACAGACCAGCAAGATCTACTGTCTCTATTATATTATGACAGAGCATCTAGATCTACTGTCTCTATTATATTTTGACAGACCAGCTAGATCTACTTTCTCTATTATATTATGACAGACCAGCTAGATCTACTGTCTCTATTATATTATGACAGAGCCTCTAGATCTACTGTCTCTATTGTATTTTGACAGACCAGCTAGATCTGCTGTCTCTATTATATTATTACAGACCAGCTAGATCTACTGTCTCTATTATAATATGACAGACCAGCAAGATCTACTGCCTCTAGACCAGTATGACAGAGCATCTAGATCTGCTGTCTCTATTGTATTTTGACAGACCAGCTAGATCTACTGTCTCTATTATAATATGACAGACCAGATAGATCTACTGTCTATATTATAATATGACAAACCAGCTATATCTACTGTATCTGTCTCTATTATATCACGACAATCCAGCTAGATCTACTGCCTCTATTAAATTATGACAGACCAGCTGGATCTGCTTCCTCTATTATATTATGACAGACCAGCTATATCTGCTGTCTCTATTATATTATGACATACCAGCTAGATCTACTGCCTCTACTATAATATGACAGACCAGCTAGATCTACTGTCTCTATTATAATATGACAGACCAGCTAGATCTCTTGCCTCTATTATAATATGACAGACCAGGTAGATCTACTGTCTCTATTATAGACCAGCTAGATCGACAGTCTCTATTATATTATGACATACCAGCTAGATCTACTGTCTCTATTATATTATGAGAGACCAGCTAGATATACTGCCTCTATTATATTATGACAGACCAGCTAGATCTACTGTCTATGTTATATTATGACAGACCAGCTAGATCTACTGTCTCTATTATATTATGACAGACCAGCTAGATCTGCTGTCTCTATTATATTATGACAGACCAGCTAGATCTACTGTCTCTATTATATCATTTCAGACCAGCTAGATCTACTGTCTCTATTATATTATGACAGACCAGCTAGAACTACTGCCTATATTATAATATGACAGACCAGCTAGATCAACTGTCTCTATTCTATTATGACAGACCAGCTAGATCTACTGTCTCTTTTATAATATGACAGACCAGCTAGATCTACTGTCTCTATTATATTATTACAGACCAGCTAGATATATGGTGTCTATTATATTATGACAGACCAGCTAGATCTACATTCTCTATTAAATTATGACAGACCAGCTATATCCACTGTCTACTATATTATGACAGACCAGCTAGATCTACTGCCTCTATTATATTATGACAGACCAGCTAGATCTGCTGTCTCTATTATAATATGACATACCAGCTAGATCTACTGTCTCTATGTCTCTATTATATTACGACAAACCAGCTAGTTCTACTGCCTCAATTAAATTATGACAGACCAGATAGATCTCCTGCCTCTATTATATTTTGACAGACCAGCTAGATCTGCTGTCTCTATTATATTATTACAGACCAGCTAGATCTACTGTCTCTATTATAATATGACAGACCAGCTAGATCTCCTGCCTCTATTATAATATGACAGACCGGGTAGATCTACTCTCTCTATGTCTCTATTATATTATGACAGACCAGCTAGATGTATTGTCTCTATTATAGACCAGCTAGATCGACAGTCTCAAACATATTATGACAGACCAGCAAGATCTACTGTCTCTATTATATTATGACAGAGCATCTAGATCTACTGTCTCTATTATATTTTGACAGACCAGCTAGATCTACTTTCTCTATTATATTATGACAGACCAGCTAGATCTACTGTCTCTATTATATTATGACAGAGCCTCTAGATCTACTGTCTCTATTGTATTTTGACAGACCAGCTAGATCTGCTGTCTCTATTATATTATTACAGACCAGCTAGATCTACTGTCTCTATTATAATATGACAGACCAGCAAGATCTACTGCCTCTAGACCAGTATGACAGAGCATCTAGATCTACTGTCTCTATTATATTATGACAGACCAGCTAGATCTACTGTCTCTATTATATTATGACAGAGCCTCTAGATCTGCTGTCTCTATTGTATTTTGACAGACCAGCTAGATCTACTGTCTCTATTATAATATGACAGACCAGATAGATCTACTGTCTATCTTATAATATGACAAACCAGCTATATCTACTGTCTCTGTCTCTATTATATCACGACAATCCAGCTAGATCTACTGCCTCTATTAAATTATGACAGACCAGCTGGATCTGCTTCCTCTATTATATTATGACAGACCAGCTATATCTGCTGTCTCTATTATATTATGACATACCAGCTAGATCTACTGCCTCTACTATAATATGACAGACCAGCTAGATCTACTGTCTCTATTATAATATGACAGACCAGCTAGATCTCTTGCCTCTATTATAATATGACAGACCAGGTAGATCTACTGTCTCTATTATAGACCAGCTAGATCGACAGTCTCTATTATATTATGACATACCAGCTAGATCTACTGTCTCTATTATATTATGAGAGACCAGCTAGATATACTGCCTCTATTATATTATGACAGACCAGCTAGATCTACTGTCTATGTTATATTATGACAGACCAGCTAGATCTACTGTCTCTATTATATTATGACAGACCAGCTAGATCTGCTGTCTCTATTATATTATGACAGACCAGCTAGATCTACTGTCTCTATTATATCATTTCAGACCAGCTAGATCTACTGTCTCTATTATATTATGACAGACCAGCTAGAACTACTGCCTATATTATAATATGACAGACCAGCTAGATCAACTGTCTCTATTCTATTATGACAGACCAGCTAGATCTACTGTCTCTTTTATAATATGACAGACCAGCTAGATCTACTGTCTCTATTATATTATTACTGACCAGCTAGATATATGGTGTCTATTATATTATGACAGACCAGCTAGATCTACATTCTCTATTAAATTATGACAGACCAGCTATATCCACTGTCTACTATATCATGACAGACCAGCTAGATCTACTGTCTCTATTATATTATGACAGACAATCTAGATATGCTGTCTCTATGATATTATGACAGGCCAGCTAGATCTGCTGTCTCTATGATTCTATGACAGGCCAGCTAGATCTGCTGTAACTATTATATTATGAAAGACCAGCTAAATCTACTGTCTCTATTAAATTGAGTCAGACCAGCTAGATCTACTGTATCTATGTCTCTATTATATTATGACAGACCAGCTAGATCTACTGGCTCAATTATATTATGACAGACCAGCAAGATCTATTGTCTCTATTATATTATGACAGACCAGATAGATCTACTGTCTCTATGTCTCTATTATATTAGGACAAACCAGCTAGATCTACTGCCTCTATTAAATTATGACAGACCAGCTAGATCTACTGTCTCTTTTATAATATGACAGACCAGGTAGATCTACTGTCTCTATGTCTCTATTATATTATGACAGACCAGCTAGATCTACTGTCTCTATTATATTATGACAGACCAGCTAGATCTACTGTCTCTATTATATTATGACAGACAAGCTAGATCTACTGTCTCTATTATATTATGACAGACAAGCTAGATCTACTGTCTCTATTATATTATGACAGACCTGCTAATTCTCCTGCCTCTATTATATTATGACAGACCAGCTAGATCTACTGTCTCTATTATAATATGACAGACCAGCTAGATCAACGGTCTCTATTCTATTATGACATATCAGCTAGATCTACTGTCTCTTTTATAATATGACAGACCAGCTAGATCTCCTGCCTCTATTATAATCTGACAGACAAGGTAGATCTACTGTCTCTATGTCTCTTTTATATTATGACAGACCAGCTAGATCGACAGTCTCTATTATATTATGACAGAGCATCTAGATCTACTTTCTCTATTATATTATGACCGACCAGCTATATCTACTGTCTCTATTCTATTATGACAGACAAGCTAGATTTACTGTCTCTTTTATAATATGACAGACCAGCTAGATCTCCTGCCTCTATTATAATATAACAGACCAGCTAGATCTACTGTCTCTATTATATTATTCCAAACCAGCTAGATCTACTCTCTCTATTATATTATGGCAGACCAGCTAGATCTCATGCCTCTATTATATTTTGACAGACCAGGTAGATCTACTGTCTCTATTATAGACCAGCTAGATCGACAGTCTCTATTATATTGTGACAGATCATCTAGATCTGCTGTCTCTTTTATAATATGACAGACCAGCTACATCTCCTGCCTCTATTATAATATGAAAGACCAGCTAGATCTACTGTCTCTATTGTATTATTCCAAACCAGCTAGATCTACTGTCTCTATTATATTATGACAGACCAGCTAGATCTACTGTCTCTATTATATTATGACAGACCAGCTAGATCTACTGTCTCTATTATATTATGACAGAGCAGCTAGATCTACTGTCTCTGTTATATTATGACAGAGCAGCTAGATCTACTGTCTCTATTATATTATGACAGACCAGCTAGATATGCTGCCTCTTTTATATTATAACCGACCAGCTAGATCTCCTTCCTCTATTATATTTTTACGGACCAGCTAGATCTACTGTCTCTATTATATACCAGATAAATCGACAGTCTCAATTATATTGTGACAGACCAGCTAGATCTAATGTCTCTATTATATTATGACAGAGCAGCTTGATCTAATGACTCTATTATATTATGACAGACCAGCTAGATCTGCTGCCTCTATTATAGTATGACAGACCAGCTAGATCTGCTGTCTCTATTATATTATTACATACCAGCTAGATCTACTGTCTCTATGTCTCTATTATATTATGACAAACCAGCTAGATCTACTGCCTCAATTAAATTATGACAGACCAGCTAGATCTCCTGCCTCTATTATATTTTTACAGACCAGCTAGATCTACTGTCTCTATTATATACCAGCTAAATCGACGGTCTCAATTATATTATGACAGACCAGCTAGATCTAATGTCTCTATTATATTATGACATAGCAGCTTGATCTAATATCTCTATTATATTATGACAGACCAGCTAGATCTGCTGCCTCTATTATATTATGACAGACCAGCTATGTCTGCTGTCTCTATTATTTTATGAGATACCAGCTAGATCTACTGCCTCTACTATAATATGACAGACAAGCTAGATCTACTGTCTCTATTATAGACCAGCTAGGTCGACAGTCTCTATTATATTATGACATACCAGCTAGATCTACTGTCTCTATTATATTATGAGAGACCAGTTAGATCTACTGTCTCTATTATATTATGACAGACCAGCTAGATCTAATGGCTCTATTATATTATGACAGAGCAGCTTGATCTAATATCTCTATTATATTATGACAGACCAGCTAGATCTGCTGCCTCTATTATATTATGACAGACCAGCTATGTCTGCTGTCTCTATTATTTTATGACAGACCAGCTAGATCTACTGCCTCTATTATAATATGACAGACCAGGTAGATCTACTGTCTCTATTATAGACCAGCTAGGTCGACAGTCTCTATTATATTATGACATACCAGCTAGATCTACTGTCTCTATTATATTATGAGAGACCAGTTAGATCTACTGTCTCTATTATATTATGAGAGACCAGCTAGATCTACTTTCTCTATTATAATAAGACAGACCAGCTAGATCTCCTGCCTCTATTATAATCTGACAGACAAGGTAGATCTACTGTCTCTAGGTCTCCATTATATTATGACAGACCAGCTAGATCTACTGTCTCTATTATATTATGACAGACCAGCTAGTTCTCCTGCCTCTATTATATTATGACAGACCAGCTAGATCTACTGTCTCTATTATATTATGACAGACCAGCTAGTTCTCCTGCCTCTATTATATTATGACAGACCAGCTAGATCTACTGTCTATATTATATTATCACAGACCAGCTAGATCTACTGTCTCTATTATATTATGACAGACCAGCTAGATCTACTGTCTCTATTATATTATTACAGAGCAGCTTGATCTAATGTCTCTATTATAATATGACAGATCAGCTAGATCTGCTGTCTCTATTATATTATTACAGACCAGCTAGATCTACTGTCTCTATTATAATAAGACAGACCAGCTAGATCTCCTGCCTCTATTATAATCTGACAGACAAGGTAGATCTACTGTCTCTATGTCTCTATTATATTATGACAGACCAGCTAGATCGACAGTCTCTATTATATTATGATAGAGACAGTAGATCTACCTGGTCTGTCATATTATCCAGCTAGTTCTCCTGCCTCTATTATATTATGACAGACCAGCTAGATCTACTGTCTATATTATATTATGACAGACCAGCTAGATGTACTGTCTCTATTATATTGTGACAGACCAGCTAGTTCTGCTGTCTCTATTATAGTATGACAGACCAGCTAGTTCTCCTGCCTCTATTATATTATGACAGAGCATCTAGATCTACTTTCTTTATTATATTATGACAGACCAGCTAGATCTACTGTCTCTATTATATTATGACAGACCAGCTAGTTCTCCTGCCTCTATTATATTATGACAGACCAGCTAGATCTACTGTTTCTATTATATTATGACAGACCAGCTAGTTCTCCTGCCTCTATTATATTATGACAGACCAGCTAGATCTACTGTCTCTATTATATTATGACAGACCAGCTAGATCTACTGTCTCTATTATATTATGACAGACCAGCTAGATCTACTGTCTCAATTATATTATGACAGACCAGGTAGATCTACTTTTTCTATTATAGACCAGCTAGATCGACAGTCTCTATTATATTTTGACAGATCATCTTGATTTGCTGTCTCTATTATATTATTACAGACCAGCTAGATCTACTTTCTCTATTATAATAAGACAGACCAGCTAGATCTCCTGCCTCTATTATAATCTGACAGACAAGGTAGATCTACTGTCTCTAGGTCTCCATTATATTATGACAGACCAGCTAGATCTACTGTCTCTATTATATTATGACAGACCAGCTAGTTCTCCTGCCTCTATTATATTATGACAGACCAGCTAGATCTACTGTCTCTATTATATTATGACAGACCAGCTAGTTCTCCTGTCTCTATTATATTATGACAGACCAGCTAGATCTACTGTCTCTATTATATTATTAAAGAGCAGCTTGATCTCCTGCCTCTATTATAATATGACAGACCAGGTAGATCTACTGCCTCTACTATAATATGACAGACAAGCTATATCTACTGTCTCTATTATAATATGACAGACCAGTTAGATCTACTTTTTCTATTATAGACCAGCTAGATCGACAGTCTCTATTATATTGTGACAGATCATCTAGATCTGCTGTCTCTATTATATTATTACAGACCAGCTAGATCTACTTTCTCTATTATAATAAGACAGACCAGCTAGATGTCCTGCCTCTATTATAATCTGACAGACAAGGTAGATCTACTGTCTCTAGGTCTCCATTATATTATGACAGACCAGCTAGATCTACTGTCTCTATTATATTATGACAGACCAGCTAGTTCTCCTGCCTCTATTATATTATGACAGACCAGCTAGATCTACTGTCTCTATTATATTATGACAGACCAGCTAGTTCTCCTGCCTCTATTATATTATGACAGACCAGCTAGATCTACTGTCTATATTATATTATCACAGACCAGCTAGATCTACTGTCTCTATTATATTATGACAGACCAGCTAGATCTACTGTCTCTATTATATTATTACAGAGCAGCTTGATCTAATGTCTCTATTATAATATGACAGATCAGCTAGATCTGCTGTCTCTATTATATTATTACAGACCAGCTATATCTACTGTCTCTATTATAATAAGACAGACCAGCTAGATCTCCTGCCTCTATTATAATCTGACAGACAAGGTAGATCTACTGTCTCTATGTCTCTATTATATTATGACAGACCAGCTAGATCGACAGTCTCTATTATATTATGATAGAGACAGTAGATCTACCTGGTCTGTCATATTATCCAGCTAGTTCTCCTGCCTCTATTATATTATGACAGACCAGCTAGATCTACTGTCTATATTATATTATGACAGACCAGCTAGATGTACTGTCTCTATTATATTGTGACAGACCAGCTAGTTCTGCTGTCTCTATTATAGTATGACAGACCAGCTAGTTCTCCTGCCTCTATTATATTATGACAGAGCATCTAGATCTACTTTCTTTATTATATTATGACAGACCAGCTAGATTTACTGTCTCTATTATATTATGACAGACCAGCTAGTTCTCCTGCCTCTATTATATTATGACAGACCAGCTAGATCTACTGTTTCTATTATATTATGACAGACCAGCTAGTTCTACTGCCTCTATTATATTATGACAGACCAGCTAGATCTACTGTCTCTATTATATTATGACAGACCAGCTAGATCTACTGTCTCTATTATATTATGACAGACCAGCTAGATCTACTGTCTCAATTATATTATGACAGACCAGCTAGATCTAATGTCTCTATTATATTATGACAGAGCAGCTTGATCTAATATCTCTATTATATTATGACAGACCAGCTAGATCTGCTGCCTCTATTATATTATGACAGACCAGCTATGTCTGCTGTCTCTATTATTTTATGACATACCAGCTAGATCTACTGCCTCTACTATAATATGACAGACAAGCTAGATCTACTGTCTCTATTATAATATGACAGACCAGCTAAATCTACTGCCTCTATTATAATATGACAGACCAGGTAGATCTACTGTCTCTATTATAGACCAGCTAGGTCGACAGTCTCTTTTATTTTATGACATACCAGCTAGATCTACTGTCTCTATTATATTATGAGAGACCAGCTAGATCTACTGTCTCTATTATATTATGAGAGACCAGCTAGATCTACTGCCTCTACTATAATATGACAGACAAGCTAGATATACTGTCTCTATTATATTATGACAGACCAGCTAGATCGACAGTCTCTATTATATTATGATAGAGACAGTAGATCTACCTGGTCTGTCATATTATCCAGCTAGTTCTCCTGCCTCTATTATATTATGACAGACCAGCTAGATCTACTGTCTATATTATATTATGACAGACCAGCTAGATGTACTGTCTCTATTATATTGTGACAGACCAGCTAGTTCTGCTGTCTCTATTATAGTATGACAGACCAGCTAGTTCTCCTGCCTCTATTATATTATGACAGAGCATCTAGATCTACTTTCTTTATTATATTATGACAGACCAGCTAGATTTACTGTCTCTATTATATTATGACAGACCAGCTAGTTCTCCTGCCTCTATTATATTATGACAGACCAGCTAGATCTACTGTTTCTATTATATTATGACAGACCAGCTAGTTCTACTGCCTCTATTATATTATGACAGACCAGCTAGATCTACTGTCTCTATTATATTATGACAGACCAGCTAGATCTACTGTCTCTATTATATTATGACAGACCAGCTAGATCTACTGTCTCAATTATATTATGACAGACCAGCTAGATCTAATGTCTCTATTATATTATGACAGAGCAGCTTGATCTAATATCTCTATTATATTATGACAGACCAGCTAGATCTGCTGCCTCTATTATATTATGACAGACCAGCTATGTCTGCTGTCTCTATTATTTTATGACATACCAGCTAGATCTACTGCCTCTACTATAATATGACAGACAAGCTAGATCTACTGTCTCTATTATAATATGACAGACCAGCTAAATCTACTGCCTCTATTATAATATGACAGACCAGGTAGATCTACTGTCTCTATTATAGACCAGCTAGGTCGACAGTCTCTTTTATATTATGACATACCAGCTAGATCTACTGTCTCTATTATATTATGAGAGACCAGCTAGATCTACTGTCTCTATTATATTATGAGAGACCAGCTAGATCTACTGCCTCTACTATAATATGACAGACAAGCTAGATATACTGTCTCTATTATAATATGACAGACCAGCTAGATCTCCTGCCTCTATTATAATATGACAGACCAGGTAGATCTACTTTTTCTATTATAATCCAGCTAGATCGACAGTCTCTATTATATTGTGACAGATCATCTAGATCTGCTGTCTCTATTATATTATTACAGACCAGCTAGATCTCCTGCCTCTATTATATTATGACAGACCAGCTAGATCTACTGTCTTATAAAATAATATGAGAGACCAGCTAGATCTACTGTCTCTATTATATTATGACAGACCAGCTAGATCTACTGTCTCTATTATATTATTACAGAGCAGCTTGATCTAATGTCTCCATTATAATATGACAGATCCTCTAGATCTGCTGTCTCTATTATATTATTACAGACCAGCTATATCTACTGTCTCTATTATAATAAGACAGACCAGCTAGATCTCCTGCCTCTATTATAATCTGACAGACAAGGTAGATCTACTGTCTCTATGTCTCTATTATATTATGACAGACCAGCTAGATCGACAGTCTCTATTATATTATGATAGAGACAGTAGATCTACCTGGTCTGTCATATTATCCTGCTAGTTCTCCTGCCTCTATTATATTATGACAGACCAGCTAGATCTACTGTCTATATTATATTATGACAGACCAGCTAGATGTACTGTCTCTATTATATTGTGACAGACCAGCTAGTTCTGCTGTCTCTATTATAGTATGACAGACCAGCTAGTTCTACTGCCTCTATTATATTATGACAGAGCATCTAGATCTACTTTCTTTATTATATTATGACAGACCAGCTAGATCTACTGTCTCTATTATATTATGACAGACCAGCTAGTTCTCCTGCCTCTATTATATTATGACAGACCAGCTAGATCTACTGTTTCTATTATATTATGACAGACCAGCTAGTTCTCCTGCCTCTATTATATTATGACAGACCAGCTAGATCTACTGTCTCTATTATATTATGACAGACCAGCTAGATCTACTGTCTCTATTATATTATGACAGACCAGCTAGATCTACTGTCTCAATTATATTATGACAGACCAGGTAGATCTACTTTTTCTATTATAGACCAGCTAGATCGACAGTCTCTATTATATTTTGACAGATCATCTTGATTTGCTGTCTCTATTATATTATTACAGACCAGCTAGATCTACTTTCTCTATTATAATAAGACAGACCAGCTAGATCTCCTGCCTCTATTATAATCTGACAGACAAGGTAGATCTACTGTCTCTAGGTCTCCATTATATTATGACAGACCAGCTAGATCTACTGTCTCTATTATATTATGACAGACCAGCTAGTTCTCCTGCCTCTATTATATTATGACAGACCAGCTAGATCTACTGTCTCTATTATATTATGACAGACCAGCTAGTTCTCCTGTCTCTATTATATTATGACAGACCAGCTAGATCTACTGTCTCTATTATATTATTAAAGAGCAGCTTGATCTCCTGCCTCTATTATAATATGACAGACCAGGTAGATCTACTGCCTCTACTATAATATGACAGACAAGCTATATCTACTGTCTCTATTATAATATGACAGACCAGGTAGATCTACTTTTTCTATTATAGACCAGCTAGATCGACAGTCTCTATTATATTGTGACAGATCATCTAGATCTGCTGTCTCTATTATATTATTACAGACCAGCTAGATCTACTTTCTCTATTATAATAAGACAGACCAGCTAGATCTACTGTCTCTATGTCTCTATTATATTACGACAAACCAGCTAGATCTACTGCCTTAATTAAATTATGACATACCAGCTAGATCTCCTGCCTCTATTATATTTTTTCAGACCAGCTAGATCTACTGTCTCTATTATATACCAGCTAAATCGACAGTCTCAATTATATTATGTCAGACCAGCTAGATCTACTGTCTCTATTATATTATGAGAGACCAGCTAGATATACTGTCTCTATTATATTATGACAGACCAGCTAGATCTGCTGCCTCTATTATATTATGACAGACCAGCTAGATCTACTGTCTTATAATAATATGAAAGACCAGCTAGATCTACTCTCTATTATATTATGACAGACCAGCTAGATCTACTGCCTCTACTATAATATGACAGACAAGCTAGATCTACTGTCTCTATTATAATATGACAGACCAGCTAGATCTCCTGCCTCTATTATAATATGAAAGACCAGGTAGATCTACTGTCTCTATTATAGATCAGCTAGATCGACAGTTTCTATTATATTGTGACAGATCATCTAGATCTGCTGTCTCTATTATATTATGACAGACCAGCTAGATCGACAGTCTCTATTATGTTATGACAGAGCATCTAGATCTGCTGTCTCTATTATATTATTACAGACCAGCTAGATCTACTGTCTCTATTATATTATGACAGACCAGCTAGATCTACTGTCTCTATTATATTATGACAGAGCAGCTAGATCTACTGTCTCTATTATATTATAACCGACCAGCTAGATCTCCTTCCTCTATTATATTTTTACGGACCAGCTAGATCTACTGTCTCTATTATATACCAGATAAATCGACAGTCTCAATTATATTGTGACAGACCAGCTAGATCTAATGTCTCTATTATATTATGACAGAGCAGCTTGATCTAATGACTCTATTATATTATGACAGACCAGCTAGATCTGCTGCCTCTATTTTAGTATGACAGACCAGCTAGATCTGCTGTCTCTATTATATTATTACATACCAGCTAGATCTACTGTCTCTATGTCTCTATTATATTATGACAAACCAGCTAGATCTACTGCCTCAATTAAATTATGACAGACCAGCTAGATCTCCTGCCTCTATTATATTTTTACAGACCAGCTAGATCTACTGTCTCTATTATATACCAGCTAAATCGACGGTCTCAATTATATTATGACAGACCAGCTAGATCTAATGTCTCTATTATATTATGACATAGCAGCTTGATCTAATATCTCTATTTTATTATGACAGACCAGCTAGATCTGCTGCCTCTATTATATTATGACAGACCAGCTATGTCTGCTGTCTCTATTATTTTATGACATACCAGCTAGATCTACTGCCTCTACTATAATATGACAGACAAGCTAGATCTACTGTCTCTATTATAGACCAGCTAGGTCGACAGTCTCTATTATATTATGACATACCAGCTAGATCTACTGTCTCTATTATATTATGAGAGACCAGTTAGATCTACTGTCTCTATTATATTATGACAGACCAGCTAGATCTAATGGCTCTATTATATTATGACAGAGCAGCTTGATCTAATATCTCTATTATATTATGACAGACCAGCTAGATCTGCTGTCTCTATTATTTTATGACAGACCAGCTAGATCTACTGCCTCTATTATAATATGACAGACCAGGTAGATCTACTGTCTCTATTATAGACCAGCTAGGTCGACAGTCTCTATTATATTATGACATACCAGCTAGATCTACTGTCTCTATTATATTATGAGAGACCAGCTAGATCTACTGCCTCTATTATATTATGACAGACCAGCTACATCTACTGTCTTACAATAATATGACAGACCAGGTAGACCTACTGCCTCTACTATAATATGACAGACAAGCTAGATCTACTGTCTCTATTATAATATGACAGACCAGGTAGATCTACTTTTTCTATTATAGACCAGCTAGATCGACAGTCTCTATTATATTGTTACAGATCATCTAGATCTGCTGTCTCTATTATATTATTACAGACCAGCTAGATCTACTTCCTCTATTATAATAAGACAGACCAGCTAGATCTCCTGCCTCTATTATAATCTGACAGACAAGGTAGATCTACTGTCTCTAGGTCTCCATTATATTATGACAGACCAGCTAGATCTACTGTCTCTATTATATTATGACAGACCAGCTAGTTCTCCTGCCTCTATTATATTATGACAGACCAGCTAGATCTACTGTCTCTATTATATTATGACAGACCAGCTAGTTCTCCTGCCTCTATTATATTATGACAGACCAGCTAGATCTACTGTCTATATTATATTATCACAGACCAGCTAGATCTAATGTCTCTATTATATTATGACAGACCAGCTAGATCTACTGTCTCTATTATATTATTACAGAGCAGCTTGATCTAATGTCTCTATTATAATAAGACAGACCAGCTAGATCTCCTGCCTCTATTATAATCTGACAGACCAGCTAGATCGACAGTCTCTATTATATTATGATAGAGACAGTAGATCTACCTGGTCTGTCATATTATCCAGCTAGTTCTCCTGCCTCTATTAAATTATGACAGACCAGCTAGATCTACTGTCTATATTATATTATGACAGACCAGCTAGATGTACTGTCTCTATTATATTGTGACAGACCAGCTAGTTCTGCTGTCTCTATTATAGTATGACAGACCAGCTAGTTCTCCTGCCTCTATTATATTATGACAGAGCATCTAGATCTACTTTCTTTATTATATTATGACAGACCAGCTAGATCTACTGTCTCTATTATATTATGACAGACCAGCTAGTTCTCCTGCCTCTATTATATTATGACAGACCAGCTAGATCTACTGTCTCTAATATATTATGAGAGACCAGCTAGATCTACTGCCTCTATTATATTATGACAGACCAGCTACATCTACTGTCTTACAATAATATGACAGACCAGGTAGACCTACTGCCTCTACTATAATATGACAGACAAGCTAGATCTACTGTCTCTATTATAATATGACAGACCAGGTAGATCTACTTTTTCTATTATAGACCAGCTAGATCGACAGTCTCTATTATATTGTGACAGATCATCTAGATCTGCTGTCTCTATTATATTATTACAGACCAGCTAGATCTACTTTCTCTATTATAATAAGACAGACCAGCTAGATCTCCTGCCTCTATTATAATCTGACAGACAAGGTAGATCTACTGTCTCTAGGTCTCCATTATATTATGACAGACCAGCTAGATCTACTGTCTCTATTATATTATGACAGACCAGCTAGTTCTCCTGCCTCTATTATATTATGACAGACCAGCTAGATCTACTGTCTCTATTATATTATGACAGACCAGCTAGTTCTCCTGCCTCTATTATATTATGACAGACCAGCTAGATCTACTGTCTATATTATATTATCACAGACCAGCTAGATCTACTGTCTCTATTATATTATGACAGTCCAGCTAGATCTACTGTCTCTATTATATTATTACAGAGCAGCTTGATCTAATGTCTCTATTATAATAAGACAGACCAGCTAGATCTCCTGCCTCTATTATAATCTGACAGACCAGCTAGATCGACAGTCTCTATTATATTATGATAGAGACAGTAGATCTACCTGGTCTGTCATATTATCCAGCTAGTTCTCCTGCCTCTATTAAATTATGACAGACCAGCTAGATCTACTGTCTATATTATATTATGACAGACCAGCTAGATGTACTGTCTCTATTATATTGTGACAGACCAGCTAGTTCTGCTGTCTCTATTATAGTATGACAGACCAGCTAGTTCTCCTGCCTCTATTATATTATGACAGAGCATCTAGATCTACTTTCTTTATTATATTATGACAGACCAGCTAGATCTACTGTCTCTATTATATTATGACAGACCAGCTAGTTCTCCTGCCTCTATTATATTATGACAGACCAGCTAGATCTACTGTTTCTATTATATTATGACAGACCAGCTAGTTCTCCTGCCTCTATTATATTATGACAGACCAGCTAGATCTACTGTCTCTATTATATTATGACAGACCAGCTAGATCTACTGTCTCTATTATATTATGACAGACCAGCTAGATCTACTGTCTCAATTATATTATGACAGACCAGGTAGATCTACTTTTTCTATTATAGACCAGCTAGATCGACAGTCTCTATTATATTTTGACAGATCATCTTGATTTGCTGTCTCTATTATATTATTACAGACCAGCTAGATCTACTTTCTCTATTATAATAAGACAGACCAGCTAGATCTCCTGCCTCTATTATAATCTGACAGACAAGGTAGATCTACTGTCTCTAGGTCTCCATTATATTATGACAGACCAGCTAGATCTACTGTCTCTATTATATTATGACAGACCAGCTAGTTCTCCTGCCTCTATTATATTATGACAGACCAGCTAGATCTACTGTCTCTATTATATTATGACAGACCAGCTAGTTCTCCTGTCTCTATTATATTATGACAGACCAGCTAGATCTACTGTCTCTATTATATTATTAAAGAGCAGCTTGATCTCCTGCCTCTATTATAATATGACAGACCAGGTAGATCTACTGCCTCTACTATAATATGACAGACAAGCTATATCTACTGTCTCTATTATAATATGACAGACCAGTTAGATCTACTTTTTCTATTATAGACCAGCTAGATCGACAGTCTCTATTATATTGTGACAGATCATCTAGATCTGCTGTCTCTATTATATTATTACAGACCAGCTAGATCTACTTTCTCTATTATAATAAGACAGACCAGCTAGATGTCCTGCCTCTATTATAATCTGACAGACAAGGTAGATCTACTGTCTCTAGGTCTCCATTATATTATGACAGACCAGCTAGTTCTCCTGCCTCTATTATATTATGACAGACCAGCTAGATCTACTGTCTCTATTATATTATGACAGACCAGCTAGTTCTCCTGCCTCTATTATATTATGACAGACCAGCTAGATCTACTGTCTATATTATATTATCACAGACCAGCTAGATCTACTGTCTCTATTATATTATGACAGTCCAGCTAGATCTACTGTCTCTATTATATTATTACAGAGCAGCTTGATCTAATGTCTCTATTATAATAAGACAGACCAGCTAGATCTCCTGCCTCTATTATAATCTGACAGACCAGCTAGATCGACAGTCTCTATTATATTATGATAGAGACAGTAGATCTACCTGGTCTGTCATATTATCCAGCTAGTTCTCCTGCCTCTATTAAATTATGACAGACCAGCTAGATCTACTGTCTATATTATATTATGACAGACCAGCTAGATGTACTGTCTCTATTATATTGTGACAGACCAGCTAGTTCTGCTGTCTCTATTATAGTATGACAGACCAGCTAGTTCTCCTGCCTCTATTATATTATGACAGAGCATCTAGATCTACTTTCTTTATTATATTATGACAGACCAGCTAGATCTACTGTCTCTATTATATTATGACAGACCAGCTAGTTCTCCTGCCTCTATTATATTATGACAGACCAGCTAGATCTACTGTTTCTATTATATTATGACAGACCAGCTAGTTCTCCTGCCTCTATTATATTATGACAGACCAGCTAGATCTACTGTCTCTATTATATTATGACAGACCAGCTAGATCTACTGTCTCTATTATATTATGACAGACCAGCTAGATCTACTGTCTCAATTATATTATGACAGACCAGGTAGATCTACTTTTTCTATTATAGACCAGCTAGATCGACAGTCTCTATTATATTTTGACAGATCATCTTGATTTGCTGTCTCTATTATATTATTACAGACCAGCTAGATCTACTTTCTCTATTATAATAAGACAGACCAGCTAGATCTCCTGCCTCTATTATAATCTGACAGACAAGGTAGATCTACTGTCTCTAGGTCTCCATTATATTATGACAGACCAGCTAGATCTACTGTCTCTATTATATTATGACAGACCAGCTAGTTCTCCTGCCTCTATTATATTATGACAGACCAGCTAGATCTACTGTCTCTATTATATTATGACAGACCAGCTAGTTCTCCTGTCTCTATTATATTATGACAGACCAGCTAGATCTACTGTCTCTATTATATTATTAAAGAGCAGCTTGATCTCCTGCCTCTATTATAATATGACAGACCAGGTAGATCTACTGCCTCTACTATAATATGACAGACAAGCTATATCTACTGTCTCTATTATAATATGACAGACCAGTTAGATCTACTTTTTCTATTATAGACCAGCTAGATCGACAGTCTCTATTATATTGTGACAGATCATCTAGATCTGCTGTCTCTATTATATTATTACAGACCAGCTAGATCTACTTTCTCTATTATAATAAGACAGACCAGCTAGATGTCCTGCCTCTATTATAATCTGACAGACAAGGTAGATCTACTGTCTCTAGGTCTCCATTATATTATGACAGACCAGCTAGATCTACTGTCTCTATTATATTATGGCAGACCAGCTAGTTCTCCTGCCTCTATTATATTATGACAGACCAGCTAGATCTACTGTCTCTATTATATTATGACAGACCAGCTAGTTCTCCTGCCTCTATTATATTATGACAGACCAGCTAGATCTACTGTCTATATTATATTATCACAGACCAGCTAGATCTACTGTCTCTATTATATTATGACAGACCAGCTAGATCTGCTGTCTCTATTATATTATTACAGACCAGCTATATCTACTGTCTCTATTATAATAAGACAGACCAGCTAGATCTACTGTCTCTATTATAATCTGACAGACCAGCTAGATCTCCTGCCTCTATTATAATCTGACAGACAAGGTAGATCTACTGTCTCTATGTCTCTATTATATTATGACAGACCAGCTAGATCGACAGTCTCTATTATATTATGATAGAGACAGTAGATCTACCTGGTCTGTCATATTATCCAGCTAGTTCTCCTGCCTCTATTATATTATGACAGACCAGCTAGATCTACTGTCTATATTATATTATGACAGACCAGCTAGATGTACTGTCTCTATTATATTGTGACAGACCAGCTAGTTCTGCTGTCTCTATTATAGTATGACAGACCAGCTAGTTCTCCTGCCTCTATTATATTATGACAGAGCATCTAGATCTACTTTCTTTATTATATTATGACAGACCAGCTAGATTTACTGTCTCTATTATATTATGACAGACCAGCTAGTTCTCCTGCCTCTATTATATTATGACAGACCAGCTAGATCTACTGTTTCTATTATATTATGACAGACCAGCTAGTTCTACTGCCTCTATTATATTATGACAGACCAGCTAGATCTACTGTCTCTATTATATTATGACAGACCAGCTAGATCTACTGTCTCAATTATATTATGACAGACCAGCTAGATCTAATGTCTCTATTATATTATGACAGAGCAGCTTGATCTAATATCTCTATTATATTATGACAGACCAGCTAGATCTGCTGCCTCTATTATATTATGACAGACCAGCTATGTCTGCTGTCTCTATTATTTTATGACATACCAGCTAGATCTACTGCCTCTACTATAATATGACAGACAAGCTAGATCTACTGTCTCTATTATAATATGACAGACCAGCTAAATCTACTGCCTCTATTATAATATGACAGACCAGGTAGATCTACTGTCTCTATTATAGACCAGCTAGGTCGACAGTCTCTTTTATATTATGACATACCAGCTAGATCTACTGTCTCTATTATATTATGAGAGACCAGCTAGATCTACTGTCTCTATTATATTATGAGAGACCAGCTAGATCTACTGCCTCTACTATAATATGACAGACAAGCTAGATATACTGTCTCTATTATAATATGACAGACCAGCTAGATCTCCTGCCTCTATTATAATATGACAGACCAGGTAGATCTACTTTTTCTATTATAGACCAGCTAGATCGACAGTCTCTATTATATTGTGACAGATCATCTAGATCTGCTGTCTCTATTATATTATTACAGACCAGCTAGATCTGCTGCCTCTATTATATTATGACAGACCAGCTAGATCTACTGTCTTATAAAATAATATGACAGACCAGCTAGATCTACTCTCTATTATATTATGACAGACCAGCTAGATCTACTGCCTCTACTATAATATGACAGACCAGGTAGATCTACTGTCTCTATTATAGACCAGCTAGATCGACAGTCTCTATTATATTGTGACAGATCATCTAGATCTGATGTCTCTATTATATTATTACAGACCAGCTAGATCTACTGTCTCTATTATAATAAGACAGACCAGCTAGATCTCCTGCTTCTATTATAATCTGACAGACAAGGTAGATCTACTGTCTCTATGTCTCTTTTATATTATGACAGACCAGCTAGATCGACAGTCTCTATTATGTTATGACAGAGCATCTAGATCTGTTGTCTCTATTATATTATTACAGACCAGCTAGATCTACTGTCTCTATTATAATAAGACAGACCAGCTAGATCTCCTGCTTCTATTATAATCTGACAGACAAGGTAGATCTACTGTCTCTATGTCTCTTTTATATTATGCCAGACCAGCTAGATCGACAGTTTCTATTATATTATGACAGAGCATCTTGATCTACTTTCTCTATTATATTATGACAGACCAGCTAGATCTACTGTCTCTTTTATAATATGACAGACCAGCTAGATCTCCTGCCTCTATTATAATATAACAGACCAGCTAGATCTACTGTCTCTATTATATTATGACAAACCAGCTAGATCTACTGCCTCAATTAAATTATGACAGACCAGCTAGATCTCCTGCCTCTATTATATTTTTACAGACCAGCTAGATCTACTGTCTCTATTACATACCAGCTAAATCGACAGTCTCAATTATATTATGACAGACCAGCTAGATCTAATGTCTCTATTATATTATGACAGACCAGCTAGATCTACTGTCTCTATTATAATAAGACAGACCAGCTAGATCTCCTGCTTCTTATTATAATCTGACAGACAAGGTAGATCTACTGTCTTTATGTCTCTATTATATTATGACAGACCAGCTAGATCTACTGTCTCTATTATGTTATGACAGAGCATCTAGATCTGCTGTCTCTATTATATTATTACAGACCAGCTATATCTACTGTCTCTATTATAATAAGACAGACCAGCTAGATCTCCTGCTTCTATTATAATCTGACAGACAAGGTAGATCTACTGTCTCTATGTCTCTTTTATATTACGACAAACCAGCTAGATCTACTGCCTCAATTAAATTATGACAGACCAGCTAGATCTCCTGCCTCAATTATATTGTTACAGACCAGCTAGATCTAATGTCTCTATTATATTATGACAGACCAGCTAGATCTGCTGCCTTTATTATATTATTACAGACCAGCTATGTCTGCTGTCTCTATTATTTTATGACATACCAGCTAGATCTACTGCCTCTACTATAATATGACAGAAAAGCTAGATCCACTGTCTCTATTATAATATGACAGACCAGCTAGATCTACTGCCTCTATTATAATATGATAGACCAGGTAGATCTAATGTCTCTATTATAGACCAGCTAGGTCGACAGTCTCTATTATATTATGACATACCAGCTAGATCTACTGTCTCTATTATATTATGAGAGACCAGCTAGATCTACTGTCTCTATTATATTATGAGAGACCAGCTAGATCTACTGCCTCTATTATATTATGACAGACCAGCTACATCTACTGTCTTACAATAATATGACAGACCAGCTAGATCTACTGCCTCTACTATAATATGACAGACAAGCTAGATCTACTGTCTCTATTATAATATGGCAGACCAGCTAGATCTCCTGCCTCTATTATAATATGACAGACCAGGTAGATCTACTTTTTCTATTATAGACCAGCTAGATCGACAGTCTCTATTATATTGTGACAGATCATCTAGATCTGCTGTCTCTATTATATTATTACAGACCAGCTAGATCTACTGTCTCTATTATAATAAGACAGACCAGCTAGATCTCCTGCCTCTATTATAATCTGACAGACAAGGTAGATCTACTGTCTCTATGTCTCCATTATATTATGACAGACCAGCTAGATCTACTCTCTATTATATTATGACAGACCAGCTAGTTCTCCTGCCTCTATTATATTATGACAGACCAGCTAGATCTACTGTCTCTATTATATTATGACAGACCAGCTAGATCTACTGTCTCTATTATATTATGACAGACCAGCTAGTTCTCCTGCCTCTATTATATTATGACAGACCAGCTAGATCTACTGTCTCTATTATATTATGACAGACCAGCTAGTTCTCCTGCCTCTATTATATTATGACAGACCAGCTAGATCTACTGTCTCTATTATATTATGACAGACCAGCTAGTTCTCCTGCCTCTATTATATTATGACAGACCAGCTAGATCTACTGTCTATATTATATTATCACAGACCAGCTAGATCTACTGTCACTATTATATTATGACAGACCAGCTAGATCTACTGTCTCTATTATATTATGACAGAGCAGCTTGATCTAATGACTCTATTATAATATGACAGACCAGCTAGTTCTCCTGCCTCTATTATATTATGACAGAGCATCTAGATCTACTTTCTTCATTATATTATGACAGACCAGCTAGATCTAATGTCTCTATTATATTATGACAGACCAGCTAGTTCTCCTGCCTCTATTATATTATGACAGACCAGCTAGATCTACTGTCGCTATTATATTATGACAGACCAGCTAGTTCTCCTGCCTCTATTATATTATGACAGACCAGCTAGATCTACTGTCTATATTATATTATCACAGACCAGCTAGATCTACTGTCTCTATTATATTATGACAGACCAGCTAGATCTACTGTCTCTACTATAATATGACAGACAAGCTACATCTACTGTCTTTATTATAATATGACAGACCAGCTAGATCTACTGCCTCTATTATAATATGACAGACCAGGTAGATCTACTGTCTCTATTATAGACCAGCTAGTTCTCCTGCCTCTATTATATTATGACAGACCAGCTAGATCTACTGTCTATATTATATTATCACAGACCAGCTAGATCTACTGTCTCTATTATATTATGACAGACCAGCTAGATCTACTGTCTCTACTATAATATGACAGACAAGCTACATCTACTGTTTTTATTATAATATGACAGACCAGCTAGATCTACTGCCTCTATTATATTATGACAGACCAGCTATGTCTGCTGTCACTATTATATTATCACAGACCAGCTAGATCTACTGTCACTATTATATTATGACAGACCAGCTAGATCTACTGTCTCTATTATATTATGACAGAGCAGCTTGATCTAATGACTCTATTATAATATGACAGACCAGCTAGTTCTCCTGCCTCTATTATATTATGACAGAGCATCTAGATCTACTTTCTTCATTATATTATGACAGACCAGGTAGATCTACTGTCTCTATTATAGACCAGCTAGGTCGACAGTCTCTATTATATTATGACATACCAGCTAGATCTACTGTCTCTATTATATTATGAGAGACCAGCTAGTTCTCCTGCCTCTATTATATTATGACAGACCAGCTAGACCTACTGTCTCTATTATATTATGACAGACCAGCTAGTTCTCCTGCCTCTATTATATTATGACAGACCAGCTAGATCTACTGTCTCTATTATATTATGACAGACCAGCTAGTTCTCCTGCCTCTATTATATTATGACAGACCAGCTAGATCTACTGTCTATATTATATTATCACAGACCAGCTAGATCTACTGTCACTATTATATTATGACAGACCAGCTAGATCTACTGTCTCTATTATATTATGACAGAGCAGCTTGATCTAATGACTCTATTATAATATGACAGACCAGCTAGTTCTCCTGCCTCTATTATATTATGACAGAGCATCTAGATCTACTTTCTTCATTATATTATGACAGACCAGCTAGATCTACTGTCTCTATTATATTATGACAGACCAGCTAGTTCTCCTGCCTCTATTATATTATGACAGACCAGCTAGATCTACTGTCGCTATTATATTATGACAGACCAGCTAGTTCTCCTGCCTCTATTATATTATGACAGACCAGCTAGATCTACTGTCTATATTATATTATCACAGACCAGCTAGATCTACTGTCTCTATTATATTACGACAGACCAGCTAGATCTACTGTCTCAATTATATTATGACAGACCAGCTAGATCTAATGTCTCTATTATATTATGACAGAGCAGCTTGATCTAATATCTATATTATATTATGACAGACAAGCTAGATCTGCTGCCTCTATTATATTATGACAGACCAGCTATGTCTGCTGTCTCTATTATTTTATGACATACCAGCTAGATCTACTGCCTCTACTATAATATGACAGACAAGCTACATCTACTGTCTCTATTATAATATGACAGACCAGCTAGATCTACTGCCTCTATTATAATATGACAGACCAGGTAGATCTACTGTCTCTATTATAGACCAGCTAGGTCGACAGTCTCTATTATATTATGACATACCAGCTAGATCTACTGTCTCTATTATATTATGAGAGACCAGCTAGATCTACTGTCTCTATGATATTATGAGAGACCAGCTAGATCTACTGCCTCTATTATATTATGACAGACCAGCTACATCTACTGTCTTACAATAATATGACAGACCAGCTAGATCTACTGCCTCTACTATAATATGACAGACAAGCTAGATCTACTGTCTCTATTATAATATGACAGACCAGCTAGATCTCCTGCCTCTATTATAATATGACAGACCAGGTAGATCTACTTTTTCTATTATAGACCAGCTAGATCGACAGTCTCTATTATATTGTGACAGATGATCTAGATCTGCTGTCTCTATTATATTATTAAAGACCAGCTAGATCTACTGTCTCTATTATAATAAGACAGACCAGCTAGATCTCCTGCCTCTATTATAATATGACAGACCAGGTAGATCTACTGTCTCTATGTATCTATTATATTATCACAGACCAGCTAGATCTACTGTCTCTATTATATTATGACAGACCAGCTAGATCTACTGTCTCTATTATATTATGACAGAGCAGCTTGATCTAATGTCTCTATTATAATATGACAGATCAGCTAGATCTGCTGTCTCTATTATAATATTACAGACCAGCTAGATCTACTGTCTCTATTATATTATGACAGACCAGCTAGTTCTCCTGCCTCTATTATATTATGACAGACCAGCTAGATCTACTGTCTATATTATATTATCACAGACCAGCTAGATCTACTGTCTCTATTATATTATGACAGACTAGCTAGATCTACTGTCTCTATAATATTATGACAGAGCAGCTTGATCTAATGTCTCTATTATATTATGACAGACCAGCTAGATCTGCTGCCTCTATTATATTATGACAGACCAGCTAGTTCTCCTTCCTCTATTATATTATGACAGACCAGCTAGATCTACTGTCGCTATTATATTATGACAGACCAGCTAGTTCTCCTGCCTCTATTATATTATGACAGACCAGCTAGATCTACTGTCTATATTATATTATCACAGACCAGCTAGATCTACTGTCTCTATTATATTATGACAGACCAGCTAGATCTACTGTCTCTACTATAATATGACAGACAAGCTACATCTACTGTCTTTATTATAATATGACAGACCAGCTAGATCTACTGCCTCTATTATAATATGACAGACCAGGTAGATCTACTGTCTCTATTATAGACCAGCTAGTTCTCCTGCCTCTATTATATTATGACAGACCAGCTAGATCTACTGTCTATATTATATTATCACAGACCAGCTAGATCTACTGTCTCTATTATATTATGACAGACCAGCTAGATCTACTGTCTCTACTATAATATGACAGACAAGCTACATCTACTGTCTTTATTATAATATGACAGACCAGCTAGATCTACTGCCTCTATTATATTATGACAGACCAGCTATGTCTGCTGTCTCTATTATTTTATGACATACCAGCTAGATCTACTGCCTCTACTATAATATGACAGACAAGCTACATCTACTGTCTTTATTATAATATGACAGACCAGCTAGATCTACTGCCTCTATTATAATATGACAGACCAGGTAGATCTGCTGTCTCTATTATAGACCAGCTAGGTCGACAGTCTCTATTATATTATGACATACCAGCTAGATCTACTGTCTCTATTATATTATGAGAGACCAGCTAGTTCTCCTGCCTCTATTATATTATGACAGACCAGCTAGATCTACTGTCTCTATTATATTATGACAGACCAGCTAGTTCTCCTGCCTCTATTATATTATGACAGACCAGCTAGATCTACTGTCTCTATTATATTATGACAGACCAGCTAGTTCTCCTGCCTCTATTATATTATGACAGACCAGCTAGATCTACTGTCTATATTATATTATCACAGACCAGCTAGATCTACTGTCACTATTATATTATGACAGACCAGCTAGATCTACTGTCTCTATTATATTATGACAGAGCAGCTTGATCTAATGACTCTATTATAATATGACAGACCAGCTAGTTCTCCTGCCTCTATTATATTATGACAGAGCATCTAGATCTACTTTCTTCATTATATTATGACAGACCAGCTAGATCTACTGTCTCTATTATATTATGACAGACCAGCTAGTTCTCCTGCCTCTATTATATTATGACAGACCAGCTAGATCTACTGTCGCTATTATATTATGACAGACCAGCTAGTTCTCCTGCCTCTATTATATTATGACAGACCAGCTAGATCTACTGTCTATATTATATTATCACAGACCAGCTAGATCTACTGTCTCTATTATATTATGACAGACCAGCTAGATCTACTGTCTCAATTATATTATGACAGACCAGCTAGATCTAATGTCTCTATTATATTATGACAGAGCAGCTTGATCTAATATCTCTATTATATTATGACAGACAAGCTAGATCTGCTGCCTCTATTATATTATGACAGACCAGCTATGTCTGCTGTCTCTATTATTTTATGGCATACCAGCTAGATCTACTGCCTCTACTATAATATGACAGACAAGCTACATCTACTGTCTTTATTATAATATGACAGACCAGCTAGATCTACTGCCTCTATTATAATATGACAGACCAGGTAGATCTACTGTCTCTATTATAGACCAGCTAGGTCGACAGTCTATATTATATTATGACATACCAGCTAGATCTACTGTCTCTATTATATTATGAGAGACCAGCTAGTTCTCCTGCCTCTATTATATTATGACAGACCAGCTAGACCTACTGTCTCTATTATATTATGACAGACCAGCTAGTTCTCCTGCCTCTATTATATTATGACAGACCAGCTAGATCTACTGTCTCTATTATATTATGACAGACCAGCTAGTTCTCCTGCCTCTATTATATTATGACAGACCAGCTAGATCTACTGTCTATATTATATTATCACAGACCAGCTAGATCTACTGTCACTATTATATTATGACAGACCAGCTAGATCTACTGTCTCTATTATATTATGACAGAGCAGCTTGATCTAATGACTCTATTATAATATGACAGACCAGCTAGTTCTCCTGCCTCTATTATATTATGACAGAGCATCTAGATCTACTTTCTTCATTATATTATGACAGACCAGCTAGATCTACTGTCTCTATTATATTATGACAGACCAGCTAGTTCTCCTGCCTCTATTATATTATGACAGACCAGCTAGATCTACTGTCGCTATTATATTATGACAGACCAGCTAGTTCTCCTGCCTCTATTATATTATGACAGACCAGCTAGATCTACTGTCTATATTATATTATCACAGACCAGCTAGATCTACTGTCTCTATTATATTATGACAGACCAGCTAGATCTACTGTCTCAATTATATTATGACAGACCAGCTAGATCTAATGTCTCTATTATATTATGACAGAGCAGCTTGATCTAATATCTCTATTATATTATGACAGACAAGCTAGATCTGCTGCCTCTATTATATTATGACAGACCAGCTATGTCTGCTGTCTCTATTATTTTATGACATACCAGCTAGATCTACTGCCTCTACTATAATATGACAGACAAGCTACATCTACTGTCTCTATTATAATATGACAGACCAGGTAGATCTACTGTCTCTATTATAGACCAGCTAGGTCGACAGTCTCTATTATATTATGACATACCAGCTAGATCTACTGTCTCTATTATATTATGAGAGACCAGCTAGATCTACTGTCTCTATGATATTATGAGAGACCAGCTAGATCTACTGCCTCTATTATATTATGACAGACCAGCTACATCTACTGTCTTACAATAATATGACAGACCAGCTAGATCTACTGCCTCTACTATAATATGACAGACAAGCTAGATCTACTGTCTCTATTATAATATGACAGACCAGCTAGATCTCCTGCCTCTATTATAATATGACAGACCAGGTAGATCTACTTTTTCTATTATAGACCAGCTAGATCGACAGTCTCTATTATATTGTGACAGATCATCTAGATCTGCTGTCTCTATTATATTATTACAGACCAGCTAGATCTACTGTCTCTATTATAATAAGACAGACCAGCTAGATCTCCTGCCTCTATTATAATATGACAGACCAGGTAGATCTACTGTCTCTATGTATCTATTATATTATCACAGACCAGCTAGATCTACTGTCTCTATTATATTATGACAGACCAGCTAGATCTACTGTCTCTATTATATTATGACAGAGCAGCTTGATCTAATGTCTCTATTATAATATGACAGATCAGCTAGATCTGCTGTCTCTATTATAATATTACAGACCAGCTAGATCTACTGTCTCTATTATATTATGACAGACCAGCTAGTTCTCCTGCCTCTATTATATTATGACAGACCAGCTAGATCTACTGTCTATATTATATTATCACAGACCAGCTAGATCTACTGTCTCTATTATATTATGACAGACTAGCTAGATCTACTGTCTCTATAATATTATGACAGAGCAGCTTGATCTAATGTCTCTATTATATTATGACAGACCAGCTAGATCTGCTGCCTCTATTATATTATGACAGACCAGCTATATCTGCTGTCTCTATTATATTATGACAGACCAGCTAGATCTACTGTCTCTATTATAATATGACAGACCAGCTAGATCTCCAGCCTCTACTATAATATGACAGACCAGGTAGATCTACTGTCTCTATTATAGACCAGCTAGATCGACAGTCTCTATTATATTATGACATACCAGCTAGATCTACTCTCTATTATATTATGAGAGACCAGCTAGATCTACTGCCTCTATTATATTATGACAGACCAGCTAGATCTACTGTCTTATAATAATATGACAGACCAGCTAGATCTACTGTCTCTATTATATTATGACAGACCAGCTACATCTACTGTCTTACAATAATATGACAGACCAGCTAGATCTACTGCCTCTACTATAATATGACAGACTAGCTAGATCTACTGTCTCTATTATAATATGACAGACCAGCTAGATCTCCTGCCTCTAGTATAATATGACAGACCAGGTAGATCTACTTTTTCTATTATAGACCAGCTAGATCGACAGTCTCTATTATATTGTGACAGATCATCTAGATCTGCTTTCTCTATTATAATAAGACAGACCAGCTAGATCTCCTGCCTCTATTATAATATGACAGACCAGGTAGATCTACTGTCTCTATGTATCTATTATATTATCACAGACCAGCTAGATCTACTGTCTCTATTATATTATGACAGACCAGCTAGATCTACTGTCTCTATTATATTATGACAGAGCAGCTTGATCTAATGTCTCTATTATAATATGACAGATCAGCTAGATCTGCTGTCTCTATTATAATATTACAGACCAGCTAGATCTACTGTCTCTATTATATTATGACAGACCAGCTAGATCTACTGTCTATATTATATTATCACAGACCAGCTAGATCTACTGTCTCTATTATATTATGACAGACTAGCTAGATCTACTGTCTCTATAATATTATGACAGAGCAGCTTGATCTAATGTCTCTATTATATTATGACAGACCAGCTAGATCTGCTGCCTCTATTATATTATGACAGACCAGCTATATCTGCTGTCTCTATTATATTATGACAGACCAGCTAGATCTACTGTCTCTATTATAATATGACAGACCAGCTAGATCTCCAGCCTCTACTATAATATGACAGACCAGGTAGATCTACTGTCTCTATTATAGACCAGCTAGATCGACAGTCTCTATTATATTATGACATACCAGCTAGATCTACTCTCTATTATATTATGAGAGACCAGCTAGATCTACTGCCTCTATTATATTATGACAGACCAGCTAGATCTACTGTCTTATAATAATATGACAGACCAGCTAGATCTACTGTCTCTATTATATTATGACAGACCAGCAAGATCTACTGTCTCTACTATAATATGACAGACCAGCTAGATCTACTGTCTTTATTATTATATGACAGACCAGCTAGATCTGCTGTCTCTTTTATAATATGACAGACCAGCTAGATCTCCTGCCTCTAATATAATACGACAGACTAGCTAGATCTACTGTCTCTGTTGTATTATACCAAACCAGCTAGATCTACTGTCTCAATAATATTATTTCAGACCAGCTAGATCTAATGTCTTATAATAATATGACAGACCAGCTAGAACGACTGTCTCAATTATATTATGACAGACCAGCTAGTTCTCCTGCCTCTATTATATTATGACAGACCAGCTAGATCTACTGTCTATATTATATTATCACAGACCAGCTAGATCTACTGTCTCTATTATATTATGACAGACTAGCTAGATCTACTGTCTCTATAATATTATGACAGAGCAGCTTGATCTAATGTCTCTATTATATTATGACAGACCAGCTAGATCTGCTGCCTCTATTATATTATGACAGACCAGCTATATCTGCTGTCTCTATTATATTATGACAGACCAGCTAGATCTACTGTCTCTATTATAATATGACAGACCAGCTAGATCTCCAGCCTCTACTATAATATGACAGACCAGGTAGATCTACTGTCTCTATTATAGACCAGCTAGATCGACAGTCTCTATTATATTATGACATACCAGCTAGATCTACTCTCTATTATATTATGAGAGACCAGCTAGATCTACTGCCTCTATTATATTATGACAGACCAGCTAGATCTACTGTCTTATAATAATATGACAGACCAGCTAGATCTACTGTCTCTATTATATTATGACAGACCAGCTACATCTACTGTCTTACAATAATATGACAGACCAGCTAGATCTACTGCCTCTACTATAATATGACAGACAAGCTAGATCTACTGTCTCTATTATAATATGACAGACCAGCTAGATCTCCTGCCTCTAGTATAATATGACAGACCAGGTAGATCTACTTTTTCTATTATAGACCAGCTAGATCGACAGTCTCTATTATATTGTGACAGATCATCTAGATCTGCTTTCTCTATTATAATAAGACAGACCAGCTAGATCTCCTGCCTCTATTATAATATGACAGACCAGGTAGATCTACTGTCTCTATGTATCTATTATATTATCACAGACCAGCTAGATCTACTGTCTCTATTATATTATGACAGACCAGCTAGATCTACTGTCTCTATTATATTATGACAGAGCAGCTTGATCTAATGTCTCTATTATAATATGACAGATCAGCTAGATCTGCTGTCTCTATTATAATATTACAGACCAGCTAGATCTACTGTCTCTATTATATTATGACAGACCAGCTAGATCTACTGTCTATATTATATTATCACAGACCAGCTAGATCTACTGTCTCTATTATATTATGACAGACTAGCTAGATCTACTGTCTCTATAATATTATGACAGAGCAGCTTGATCTAATGTCTCTATTATATTATGACAGACCAGCTAGATCTGCTGCCTCTATTATATTATGACAGACCAGCTATATCTGCTGTCTCTATTATATTATGACAGACCAGCTAGATCTACTGTCTCTATTATAATATGACAGACCAGCTAGATCTCCAGCCTCTACTATAATATGACAGACCAGGTAGATCTACTGTCTCTATTATAGACCAGCTAGATCGACAGTCTCTATTATATTATGACATACCAGCTAGATCTACTCTCTATTATATTATGAGAGACCAGCTAGATCTACTGCCTCTATTATATTATGACAGACCAGCTAGATCTACTGTCTTATAATAATATGACAGACCAGCTAGATCTACTGTCTCTATTATATTATGACAGACCAGCAAGATCTACTGTCTCTACTATAATATGACAGACCAGCTAGATCTACTGTCTTTATTATTATATGACAGACCAGCTAGATCTACTGTCTCTTTTATAATATGACAGACCAGCTAGATCTCCTGCCTCTAATATAATACGACAGACTAGCTAGATCTACTGTCTCTGTTGTATTATACCAAACCAGCTAGATCTACTGTCTCAATAATATTATTTCAGACCAGCTAGATCTAATGTCTTATAATAATATGACAGACCAGCTAGAACGACTGTCTCAATTATATTATGACAGACCAGCTAGATCTACAGTCTCTACTATAATATGAAAGACCAGCTAGATCTACTGTCTCTATTATAATATGACAGACCAGCTAGATCTCCTGCCTCTATTATAATATGACAGACCAGGTAGATCTGCTGTCTCAATGTATCTATTATATTATGACAGAACAGCTATATTTACTGTCTCTATTATATTATGAGCTTGATCTGATGTGTCTATTATATTATTACAGACCAGCTAGATCTACTGTCTCTTTTATAATATGACAGACCAGCTAGATCTCCTGCCTCCATTATAATATGACATACCAGGTAGATCTACTCTCTCTATGTCTCTAATATATTATGACAGACCAGCTAGATTTACTGTCTCTATTATAATATGACAGACCAGCTAGATCGACAGTCTCAATTATATTATTACAGACCAGCTAGATCTACTGTCTCTATTATATTATGACAGAGCATCTAGATCTACTGTCTCTATTATATTATGACAGACCAGCTAGATCTACTGTCTTTATAGAATATGACAGACCAGCTAGATCTACTGTCTCTATTATTTTATGACAGACCAGCTACATCTCCTGTCTGTATTATATTATGATAGAACAGCTAGAACTACTGTCTGTATTATATTAAGCCAGACCAGCTAGAACTACTGTCTGTATTATTTTAAGCCATACCAGCTAGAACTACAGTCTCTATTATATTAAGCCAGACCAGCTAGAACTACTGTCTGTATTATTTTAAGCCATACCAGCTAGAACTACAGTCTCTATTATTTTAAGCCATACCAGCTAGAACTACAGTCTCTATTATATTAAGCCAGACCAGCTAGAACTACTGTCTGTATTATATTAAGCCAGACCAGCTAGAACTACTGTCTGTATTATATTAAGCCAGACCAGCTAGATCTACTGTCTATATTATATTATCACAGGCCAGCTAGATCTACTGCCTATATTATAATATGACAGACCAGCTAGATCAACTGTCTCTATCATATTATGATTGACCAGCTATTTCTCCTGCCTCTAATATATTATGACAGACCAGCTAGATCTACTGTCTATATTATATTATGACAGACCAGCTATATCTACTGTCTCTATTATATTATGACAGACCAGCTAGATCTGCTGTCTCTGTTATGGTATGACAGACCAGCTAGATCTACTGCCTATATTATAATATGACAGACCAGCTAGATCAACTGTCTCTATTCTATTATGACAGACCAGCTAGATCTACAGTCTCTTTTATAATATGACAGACCAGCTAGATCTCCTGCCTCTATTATAATATGACAGACCAGGTAGATCTACAGTCTCTTTTATAATATGACAGACCAGCTAGATCTGCTGTCTCTATTATGGTATGACAGACCAGCTAGATCTACTGCCTATATTATAATATGACAGACCAGCAAGATCTACTGTCTCTATTATATTATGACAGAACATCTAGATCTACTGTCTCTATAGAATATGACAGACCAGCTAGATCTACTGTCTCTATTATAATATGACAGACCAGGTAGATCTACTCTCTCTATGTCTCTGTTATATTATGACAGACCAGCTAGATCTACTGTCTCTAATATATTATGACAGACCAGCTAGAACTACTGCCTATATTATAATATGACAGACCAGCTAGATCAACTGTCTCTATTCTATTATGACATACCAGCTATATCTACTGTCTCTTTTATAATATTACAGACCAGCAAGATCTCCTGCCTCTATTATAATATGACAGACTAGCTAGATCTACTGTCTCTGTTGTATTATACCAAACCAGCTAGATCTACTGTCTCTATAATATTATTTCAGACCAGCTAGATCTAATGTCTTATAATAATATGACAGACCAGCTAGATCTACTGTCTCAATTATATTATGACAGACCAGCTAGATCTACAGTCTCTACTATAATATGAAAGACCAGCTAGATCTACTGTCTCTATTATAATATGACAGACCAGCTAGATCTCCTGCCTCTATTATAATATGACAGACCAGGTAGATCTGCTGTCTCAATGTATCTATTATATTATGACAGAACAGCTAGATTTACTGTCTTTATTTTATTATGAGCTAGATCTGATGTGTCTATTATATTATTACATACCAGCTAGATCTCCTGCCTCCATTATAATATGACAGACCAGGTAGATCTACTCTCTCTATGTCTCTAATATATTATGACAGACCAGCTATATTTACTGTCTCTATTATATTATTACAGACCAGCAAGATCTACTGTCTCTATTATATTATGACAGAGCATCTAGATCTACTGTCTCTATTATATTATGACAGACCAGGTAGATCTACTCTCTCTATGTCTCTGTTATATTATGACAGACCAGCTAGATCTACTGTCTCTATTAAATTATGACAGACCAGCTAGATATGCTGTCTCAATTATATTATGACATACCAGCTAGATCTACTGTCTCTATTATATTATGACAGAGCAGCTAGATCTACTGTCTCTGTTATATTATGAGAGACCAGCTAGATCTACTGTCTCTATTATAATATGACAGACCAGCTATATCTACTGCCTCTATTATAGTATGACAGACCAGCTAGATCTACTGTGTCTATTATATTATGACAGACCAGCTAGATCTACTGTCTCTGTTATATTATGAGAGACCAGCTAGATCTACTGTCTCTATTATAATATGACAGACCAGCTAGATCTCCTGCCTCCATTATAATATGACAGACCAGGTAGATCTACTCTCTCTATGTCGCTAATATATTATGACAGACCAGCTATATTTACTGTCTCTATTATATTATTACAGACCAGCAAGATCTACTGTCTCTATTATATTATGACAGAGCATCTAGATCTACTGTCTCTATTATATTATGACAGACCAGGTAGATCTACTCTCTCTATGTCTCTGTTATATTATGACAGACCAGCTAGATCTACTGTCTCTATTAAATTATGACAGACCAGCTAGATATGCTGTCTCTATTATATTATGACAGACCAGCTAGATCTACTGTCTCTATTATATTATGACAGAGCAGCTAGATCTACTGTCTCTGTTATATTATGAGAGACCAGCTAGATCTACTGCCTCTATTATATTATGACAGACCAGCTAGATCTACTGTCTCTATTATACTATAAAAGACCAGCTATATCTACTGTCTCTATTATATTATGAAAGACCAGCTAGATCTACTGTCTCTGTTATATTATGAGAGACCAGCTAGATATGCTGTGTCTATTATATTATGACAGACCAGCTAGATCTACTGTCTCTATTATATTATGACAGAGCAGCTAGATCTACTGTCTCTGTTATATTATGAGAGACCAGCTAGATCTACTGCCTCTATTATATTATGACAGACCAGCTAGATCTACTGTCTCTATTATACTATAAAAGACCAGCTATATCTACTGTCTCTATTATATTATGAAAGACCAGCTAGATCTACTGTCTCTGTTATATTATGAGAGACCAGCTAGATATGCTGTGTCTATTATATTATGACAGACCAGCTAGATCTACTGTCTCTATTATATTATGACAGAGCAGCTAGATCTACTGTCTCTGTTATATTATGAGAGACCAGCTAGATCTACTGCCTCTATTATATTATGACAGACCAGCTAGATCTACTGTCTCTATTATACTATAAAAGACCAGCTAGATCTACTGTCTCTATTATAGGTCTGCAGCCTAATTTATATTATGTCAGACAAGCTAGATCTACTGTCTCTATTATATTATGACATACCAGCTCGATCTACTGTCTCTAATATATTATGACAGGCCAGCTAGATCTAATGTCTCTATTATATTATGACATACCAGCTCGATCTACTGTCTCTAATATATTATGACATACCAGCTCGATCTACTGTCTCAATTATTTTTTAACAGACCAGCTACATCTGCTGTCTATATTATATTATGACAGACCAGCTACATCTATTGTCTCTATTATATTATATATGTGTTATTATTGTATATATATTTATATAGTATCTATGCGTTAATATATTGTGTATATACATATATAGTATCTATATGTTAATATTATTGTATATATATATATTTCTATTGTATATATATATATATAGTATCTGTGTGTTATTATTGTATATATATTTATATAGTATCTATGCGTTAATATATATATATATATATATATATATATATATATATATATATATATATATACAGTATATATGTGTTATTATTGTATATATATTTATATAGTATCTATGTGTTAATATTGGGTATATACATATGTGTGTTATTATTGTATATATATTTATATAGTATCTATGCGTTAATATTTATATATATATATATACATATATATATAGTATCTATGTGTTAATATTGTATATATAAATATATATATAATATCTATGTGTTAATATTGGGTATATATATATATATATATATGTGTGTTATTATTGTATAAATATTTATATTGTATCTATGCGTTAATATTTATATATATATATATACATATATATATAGTATCTATGTGTTGTTTTTGTCAGGTAACATTCCCATGTTATTGTTTGCTTCTGTTCTTCTGATTCAGTGAGGTAAATGAGAAGGATAAACAGATCAAGGCTGTAATTAGTTTAACATAATTTGTTTATGAAGATTCAAGTATAGAATCATAATAATATACATGTTTGGTAGAATACAAGACTGTTTAACAAAATAGAAAATAAACTTCATAATAAAATCACATGTACATACACTTCCATCCTTCAAATGAATTGTTGTTATTGTCAACATCCACTCAGGACTGTAGAGATACGTTGTCAAGGAAACACAGGGACCCTAATCGGGGTCATATAAATGGATACACCAAAATATACTGTACTTAATCATTTAGCTTTGATTGTTTATATAATTTAATGTACAGCTAAAGTTAATCACCTATAGACTCTCCCTCTTACCTCACATTGGAAGTAGATTCTTCATTTTAACTTCATTTATGTTTGATTCTTTAAATAATTTACTTGTCTCTTCCCTCACATTGGAACTAGATTCTTCATTGTACCTCAGCTCACAATGTAAAGTGTTAACATGATATTGTAAAAGGCAGAAACATTAACTGGTCAGAAGTTCTGTGACGTGATGTGTGTGACCCCTGTAGCTCTGTGTGTGATCCCTGTAGCTCTGTGTGTGACCCCTGTAGCTCTGTGTGTGATCCCTGTAGCTCTGTGTGTGACCCCTGTAGCTCTGTGTGTGATCCCTGTAGCTCTGTGTGTGATCCCTGTAGCTCTGTGTGTGATCCCTGTAGCTCTGTGTGTGACCCCTGTAGCTCTGTGTGTGACCCCTGTAGCTCTATGTGTGACCCCTGTAGCTCTGTGTGTGATCCCTGTAGCTCTGTGTGTGATCCCTGTAGCTCTTTGTGTGATCTCTGTAGCTCTGTGTGTGACCCCTGTAGCTCTGTGTGTGTGATCCCTGTAGCTTTGTGTGTGATCCGTGTAGCTCTGTGTATGATCCCTGTAGCTCTGTGTGTGAGATCACTGTAGCTCTGTGTGTGATCACTGTAGCTCTGTGTGTGATCCCTGTAGCTCTGTGTGTGACCCCTGTAGCTCTGTGTGTGACCCCTGTAGCTCTGTGTGTTACCCTGTAGCTCTGTGTGTGATCCCTGTAGCTCTGTGTGTGATCCCTGTAGCTCTGTGTGTGATCCCTGTAGCTCTGTGTGTGACCCCTGTAGCTCTGTGTGTGACCCCTGTAGCTCTGTGTGTGATCCCTGTAGCTCTGTGTGTGACCCCTGTAGCTCTGTGTGTGACCCATGTAGCTCTGTGTGTGATCCCTGTAGCTCTGTGTGTGATCACTGTAGCTGCTCCAGCAGAGGACAGCAGTCCTCCAGTTTGTCTAGTCCCTCTACTGCCTCTATCAGACCCTCCACCTTCTCTCTGGGAAGGACCGCCCCAGCGTTGCTACGGAACTTCTTCCTCAGGCTCTCATTGGTCAAAGGGTTACGCCAGTGACCATAAAAAGTATCACAGCGTCCGTTCAGGACGTCCCCGCCCACCAGCGTCACCTGCACCTCGCCGTACATGCGGTCAAAGTTAGCGGGGTTGTCATGGGGATGCTCGACGTGGACACGCCCCAGCAGGGAGTAGAGGTCGGGGCGCTGCAGTGCTTCCTGGGAGAATGAGTCCACGGTGACCTCTCCGTCCAGCAGGGCAGAGCAGGCGTTGAACTGGAAGGAGTGTCTGGCCTCATGCTCCGACTCCGGGAACGGACGATCAATGTACTTGGAGCGGGGAACCCTGAGCAGGATGTCCTGGACCTGACCTACGACCCCTGACCCCTGACCACTCCCCCCTGATCCCTGCTCCCCCAGCAGCAGTTTGTGTACGGCGGCAGCAGCGTCGGCCACCCAGTGCATCCCCAGGTGGGCCGGGAACCTCTTAAACCCTATATCCTGGTTCTCTAGGAGGAACTGCAACCCCTCTTCCTCTGGGGAGGCCAAAGGTTGTGGGGCGTAGTCCTCGTAGAAGGCGCTGAACCCTGCGACCCCGGCGGTGTCATCCAGGACCCTGGGTGAGGCCTCCAGACCTCTAGAGGCCAGTAGAGCCGCCTCAAGCCCCAGCCGCGCTGCGTTGCCGATGTGGAGGGGTTTGGACTGGGTGGCGGCATTAGCCATGGGGGCTCCTGATAGGCTGGCAGCGATGGCCAGGGCGTGGCTACACTGGGAGTGTTCCAGAGAGAGGAGGCGGGCGCAGGCTGCTGCACTACCCAGAGTACCCACAACAGTAGGGGGGTGGAACCTGGAGGGAGAGGGTGGGGGGGGTCAGATGTTAAGGAAGAACAACAGTAGGGGGGTGGAACCTGGAGGGAGAGGGGGGGGGGGGGGGGGGGTCAGTTGTTAAGGAAGCACAACACTCAACAAGGTTCTGATGTTACCTTCCTCTGGTCTCTGAAGTATACACTCCAAGGTTCTGATGTTACCTTCCTCTGGTCTCTGAAGTGTACACTCCAAGGTTCTGATGTTACCTTCCTCTGGTCTCTAAAGTGTACACTCCAAGGTTCTGATGTTACCTTCCTCTGGTCTCTAAAGTGTACACTCCAAGGTTTTGATGTTACCTTCCTCTGGTCTCTGAAGTGTACACTCCAAGGTTCTGCTGTTACCTTCCTCCTGTCTCTAAAGTGTACACTCCAAGGTTCTGCTGTTACCTTCCTCCTGTCTCTAAAGTGTACACTCCAAGGTTCTGATGTTACCTTCCTCTGGTCTCAAAAGTGTACACTCCAAGGTTCTGATGTTACCTTCCTCTGGTCTCTGAAGTGTACACTCTAAGGTTCTGATGTTACCGATCTCACCTCTTGGGGATGTTGTGGGTTAGTGTCGGTGTTAGGTTTAGGGGTCAGGGGTCAGAGTCCTTACCTCTTGGGGATGTTGTGAGCCTCGTTGGAGAATCTCATCAGTCGTCCCTGGATCTCTATACCGACATTGAACGCAAGCAGGAAGTCCCGCCCACTAGGCTTGCTGTTACTGGGCAGCATATCACTGACCGCCAGCAGGGCAGGAAGGACTGCCCCTGAGGGGTGAGTGGCAGGATGCCAGGTGTCATCAAAGTCCATGGAGTGGGCCTGGAGAACAGACACACAACAAACACAGTTAGCCTGGAGAACAGACACACAACAAACACAGTTAGCCTGGAGAAGAAACACAGTTAGCCTGGAGAACAGACACACAACAAACACAGTTAGCCTGAATAACAGACACACAGCAAACACAGTTAGCCTGGAGAACAGACACAGTTAGCCTGGAGAACAGACACACAACAAACACAGTTAGCCTGAATAACAAACACACAACAAACACAGTTAGCCTGGAGAACAGACACACAACAAACACAGTTAGCCTGAATAACAAACACACAACAAACACAGTTAGCCTGAAGAACAGACACACAACAAACACAGTTATTCTGGAGAACAGACACAGTTAGCCTGGAGAACAGACACACAACAAACACAGTTAGCCTGAATAACAAACACAGTTAGCCTGGAGAACAGACACAGTTAGCCTGGAGAACAGACACACAACAAACACAGTTAGCCTGAATAAGAAACACAGTTAGCCTGGAGAACAGACATACAACAAACACAATTAGCCTGGACAACAGACACAGTGATCCTGGACAACAGACACAGTGATCCTTGACAACAGACCCAGAAAAAAGACACCTGTTATTAACAGACTCGGTGGTTGATGGTAAATGTGTCATCACTAATCCAAGGAAGACAGCTGGTTAACCACACCAGACAGTAAACAGTGAGAGAGTTATCTGGTGTATTAATTGGCAGAGTGACTGTGTAGTGACTGTAGAGACCCAGGAATATAATAATGGTAGCAGGTCTGTCAGAGTGACTGTGTAGTGACCCAGGAATATAGTAACGGTAGCAGGTCTATCAGAGTGACTGTGTAGTGACTGTAGAGACTCAGGAATATAATAATGGTAGCAGGTCTGTCAGAGTGACTGTGTAGTGACTGTAGTGACCCAGGAATATAATAACGGTAGCAGGCCTGTCAGAGTGACTGTGTAGTGACTGTAGAGACCCAGGAATATAATAACAGTAGCAGGTCTGTCAGAGTGACTGTGTAGTGACCCAGGAATATAATAACGGTAGCAGGTCTGTCAGAGTGACTGTGTAGTGACTGTAGAGACCCAGGAATATAATAACAGTAGCAGGTCTGTCAGAGTGACTGTGTAGTGACTGTATAGACCCAGGAACATAATAACGGTAGCAGGTCTGTCAGAGTGACTGTGTAGTGACTGTAGAGACCCAGGAATATAATAACGGTAGCAGGTCTGTCAGAGTGACTGTGTAGTGACTGTAGAGACCCAGGAATATAATAACGGTAGCAGGTCTGTCAGAGTGACTGTGTAGTGACCCAGGAATATAGTAACGGTAGCAGGTCTGTCAGAGTGACTGTGTAGTGACTGTAGAGACCCAGGAATATAATAACGGTAGCAGGTCTGTCAGAGTGACTGTGTAGTGACCCAGGAATATAGTAACGGTAGCAGGTCTGTCAGAGTGACTGTGTAGTGACTGTAGAGACCCAGGAATATAGTAACGGTAGCAGTTCTGTCAGAGTGACTGTGTAGTGACTGTAGAGACCCAGGAATATAATAATGGTAGCAGGTCTGTCAGAGTGACTGTGCAGTGACTGTAGAGACCCAGGAATATAATAACAGTAGCAGGTCTGTCAGAGTGACTGTGTAGTGACTGTAGAGACCCAGGAATATAATAACGGTAGCAGGTCTGTCAGAGTGACTGTGTAGTGACAGTAGAGACCCAGGAAAATAATAACAGTAGCAGGTCTGTCAGAGTGACTGTGTAGTGACTGTAGAGACCCAGGAATATAATAACAGTAGCAGGTCTGTCAGAGTGACTGTGTAGTGACTGTAGAGACCCAGGAATATAATAATGGTAGCAGGTCTGTCAGAGTGACTGTGTAGTGACTGTAGAGACCCAGGAATATAATAATGGTAGCAGGTCTGTCAGAGTGACTGTGTAGTGACTGTAGAGGCCCAGGAATATAATAACGGTAGCAGGTCTGTCAGAGTGACTGTGTAGTGACCCAGGAATATAATAACAGTAGCAGGTCTGTCAGAGTGACTGTGTAGTGACTGTAGAGACCCAGGAATATAATAACGGTAGCAGGTCTATCAGAGTGACTGTGTAGTGACTGTAGAGACCCAGGAATATAATAACAGTAGCAGGTCTGTCAGAGTGACTGTGTAGTGACCCAGGAATATAGTAACGGTAGCAGGTCTGTCAGAGTGACTGTGTAGTGACTGTAGAGACCCAGGAATATAATAACAGTAGCAGGTCTGTCAGAGTGACTGTAGAGACCCAGGAATATAATAACAGTAGCAGGTCTGTCAGAGTGACTGTGTAGTGACTGTAGAGACCCAGGAATATAATAATGGTAGCAGGTCTGTCAGAGTGACTGTGTAGTGACTGTAGAGACCCAGGAATATAATAACGGTAGCAGGTCTGTCAGAGTGACTGTGTAGTGACTGTAGAGACCCAGGAATATAATAACGGTAGCAGGTCTGTCAGAGTGACTGTGTCGTGACTGTAGAGACCCAGGAATATAATAATGGTAGCAGGTCTGTCAGAGTGACTGTGTAGTGACTGTAGAGACCCAGGAACATAATAACGGTAGCAGGTCTGTCAGAGTGACTGTGCAGTGACTGTAGAGACCCAGGAATATAATAACGGTAGCAGGTCTGTCAGAGTGACTGTGTAGTGACTGTAGAGACCCAGGAATATAATAACGGTAGCAGGTCTGTCAGAGTGACTGTGTAGTGACTGTAGAGTCATGAATATCTCTTTATGTATCCTACAGAGAGAGGCTCTAAGTTAAGCATGTTATTGGGCACAGAGGGTAGATTGTTTTAACAACAAGGATGTTCACTCAGTATGTACTTCAGCCAGTCCACTCTGCTGGACTCCACCCTATTGACATATCCAGCTTGTTTTGGACATCAGGACTCTAATCTCTGTTCTAGTTCTGTTTTAGTCCTGAGCTCTGCCAAGGGTGGAGCTAAATGATCTTAGCATGACAAGATGACGATCTGCCTGTCAGCTCTCTGATATTTTTACCTCTCTGCCGTCTGTGTCTGTCTGTCTCTAACGCTCAGACAGAGCAGGGAAACCCTGGAGAGGTGAGGTGAGGTGAGGCCAGGGTTCTCATGGCTGGCTGCTGTGTACATTATCACCATCCTCACCGTCTGGCTGAAGTACTGCCATGGCATTAGAGCACTGTACCCTTATGGTTAATGTTCTACCTGACCTCTATCCTCATTGTTTCAGATATTATCATTTATATTTTGTGTTAAAATGAAGAAAATTAGATGTGCCTCATTCGCGTAAGTGCATTCGGAAAGTATTCAGGCCCCTTGACCTTTTTCCACATTTTGTTACGTTGCAGGCTTATTCTAAAATGGATTAAATTGTTTTTTCACTCTCATCAATCTACACACAATACCCCATAATGACATCACAATACCCCATAATGACATCACAACATCCCATAATGACATCACAATACCCCATAATGACATCACAATACCCCATAATGACAAAGCAAAAACAGGCGTTAGACAGACTTTATTTAAAAAATACTGAAATATCACATTTACATAAGTATTCAGACCTTTTACTTAGTACTTTGTTGAAGAACCTCTGGAAGCGATTACAGCCTTGAGTCTTCTTGGGTATGACGCTACACCTGTATTTGGGGAGTTTCTCCCATTCCTCTCTGCATATTCTCTCAAGCTCTGTCAGGTTGGATGGGGAGTGTCGCTGCACATCTATTTTCAGGTCTCTCCAGAGATGTTTGATTGGGTTCAAGTCCGGGCTCTTGCTGGTCCACTCAAGGATTTGTCCCAAAACCACTCCTGCGTTGTCTTGACTGTGTGATTAGGGTCATTGTCCTGTTGTAAGATGAACCATTGCCCCAGTTTGAGGTCTTGAGCACTCTGGAGCAGGTTTTCATCACGGATCTCTGTACTTTGCTCCCTTTATCTTTGCCTCGATCCTGACTAGTCTCCCAGTCTCTGCCGATGAAAAACATCCCCACAGCATGATGCTGCCACCACCATGCTTCACCGTAGGGATGGTGCCAAGTTTCCTCCAGACGTGACATTCAGGCCAAAGCGTTCAATCTTGGTAAGCAGGCAACATCATATGTTTGATGTGCACAGATAGTCACTCGGTGGACATTTGATGTTCCCATTAAGTCATACATCATCAGATGGCAATAGGCCAGATGTGTTCCCCCATGTAGCTACAGCTCAAACACAGAACAAATGGAAGCTTACCTTGGAAGATGTTTGCTGTTTGGTGAAAACTTGTAAAATTAACATTTTGAATCTCGGGGCTGGTGATCAATAACGGAAGGTCACAGGCAGACAAATAAGATATCCTCATGATCTGTGGAGTCCCGGCTTTCGGTGTATTACGTATTATTTCGTTTATGCTTCACAACGCTAACCGGAATGTAGGTAGCAGCCATCTTGAAATAGGGTCATCGGCTCATTCTGTTCTTATAAATTCGTATGCCCATATATGGTAGTAAGTCATACCAGATATTTGACGGCATTGATCAATAGCCAAGATACTCAGCTTTCCGCAGACACCCTGCTTCTGCAGAGAGGGGCTACCGTTCTCATACCAGATTGAATTTTATAACAACATTCAAATACAGTCCCCAAATTGGGGACTTCACATTTAAGAGGTTTTAAGTGACAAGTTGATTTTGCACCACTCAAACACAGGAAATAGATGGCTGAAAATGACAGATCCTCAGGTGGGCGGGGCATGCTAGTATATCTACTCAACATGTGTCTGTTCAGATCTAGTGTAAATATATCTACTCACTGTGTGTCTGTTCAGATCTAGTGTAAATATATCTACTCAACATGTGTCTGTTCAGATCTAGTGTAAATATATCTACTCAACATGTGTCCGTTCAGATCTAGTGTAAATATAACAACTCAACATGTGGCTGTGCAGATCTAGTGTAAATATTGTAAATATATCTACTCAACACGTGTCTGTTCAGATCTAGTGTAAATATATCTACTCAACATGTGTCTGTTCAGATCTAGTGTAAATATATCTACTCAACATGTGTCTGTTCAGATCTAGTGTAAATATATCTACTCACAGCCACTCCGTTGACGAAGGCAGCCAGGGTTGGGGAGAGTCTGGTTCCTCTGCGTCCGTACACACTGCTGATGTCATCAGGACCGTACATGTGCTGCAGAGACAGTAGGGGGGCGTTAGACAGACAGACAGACAATCAGACAGACAGACAGACAGACAGACAGACAGACAGACAGACAGACAGAGAATAAACAGTAGGGGGGCGTTAGAGAGACAGACAGACAATCAGACAGGCAGACAGACAGACAGCCAGCCAGACAGACAGACAGACAGACAGACAGGCAGAGAATAAACAGTAGGGGGGCGTTAGAGAGACAGACAGACAATCAGACAGGCAGACAGACAGACAGCCAGACAGACAGACAGACAGACAGACAGACAGACAGAGAATAAACAGTAGGGGGGCGTTAGAGAGACAGACAGACAATCAGACAGGCAGACAGACAGACAGCCAGCCAGACAGACAGACAGACAGACAGACAGGCAGAGAATAAACAGTAGGGGGGCGTTAGAGAGACAGACAGACAATCAGACAGGCAGACAGAGGATAAACAGTGGGGGGGAGGGGGGCGTCAGAGAGACAGAGAGACAGAGAGACAGACAGACAGACACACTGACAGAGGATAAACAGTAGGTGGGCGTTAGAGAGACAGACAGACAATCAGACAGACAGAGGATAAACAGTAGGGGGGTGTTAGAGAGACAGACAGACAATCAGACAGACAGAGGATAAACAGTAGGGGGGTGTTAGAGAGACAGACAGACAGACAGAGGATAGACAGTAGGGGGGCGTTAGAGAGACAGACAGGCAGACAGACAGACCGAGGATAAACAGTAGGGGGGCGTAAGAGAGACAGACAGACAGAGGATAGACAGTAGGGGGGCGTTAGAGAGACAGACAGACAGGCAGACAGAGGATAAACAGTAGGGGGCGTTAGAGAGACAGACAGACAATCAGACAGGCAGACAGAGGATAAACAGTGGGGGGGAGGGGGGCGTTAGAGAGACAGACAGACAGACAGACAGACAGACAGACAGACAGACAGACAGTGGATAATCAGTAGGGGGGCGTTAGAGAGACAGACAGACAATCAGACAGGCAGACAGAGGATAAACAGTGGGGGGGAGGGGGGCGTCAGAGAGACAGAGAGACAGACAGACAGACAGACAGACAGACAGACTGACAGAGAATAAACAGTAGGTGGGCGTTAGAGAGACAGACAGACAATCAGACAGACAGACAGACAGACAGACAGACAGACAGACAGACAGACAGACAGAGGATAATCAGTAGGGGGGGCGTTAGAGAGACAGACAGACAGAGGATAGGCAGTAGGGGGGCGTTAGAGAGACAGACAGACAATCAGACAGGCAGACAGAGGATAAACAGTAGGGGGCGTTAGAGAGACAGACAGACAATCAGACAGGCAGACAGAGGATAAACAGTAGGGGGGCGTTAGAGAGACAGACAGACAATCTGACAGACAGACAGACAGAGGATAGGCAGTAGGGGGGCGTTAGAGAGACAGACAGACAATCAGACAGGCAGACAGACAGACAGACAGACAGACAGACAGACAGACAGACAGACAGACAGACAGACAGACAGAGGATAATCAGTAGGGGGGCGTTAGAGAGACAGACAGACAATCAGACAGGCAGACAGACAGACAGACAGACAGACAGACAGACAGACAGGCAGACAGACAGAGGATAATCAGTAGGGGGGCGTTAGAGAGACAGACAGACAATCAGACAGGCAGACAGAGGATAAACAGTGGGGGGGAGGGGGGCATTAGAGAGACAGAGAGACAGACAGACAGACAGACAGACAGACAGACAGACAGACAGACAGAGGATAATCACAGTAGGGGGGCGTTAGAGAGACAGACAGACAATCTGACAGACAGACAGACAGAGGATAGGCAGTAGGGGGGCGTTAGAGAGACAGACAGACAATCAGACAGGCAGACAGAGAATAAACAGTAGGTGGGCGTTAGAGGATAAACAGTGGGGGGGAGGGGGGCGTTAGAGAGACAGAGAGACAGAGAGAGAGACAGACAGAGAGACAGACAGACAGACAGACAGACTGACAGAGAATAAACAGTAGGTGGGCGTTAGAGAGACAGACAGACAATCAGACAGACAGAGGATAAACAGTAGGGGGGCGTTAGAGAGACAGACAGACAGACAGAGGATAGACAGTAGGGGGGCGTTAGAGAGACAGACAGGCAGACAGACAGACCGAGGATAAACAGTAGGGGGGGCGTAAGAGAGACAGACAGACAGGCAGACAGAGGATAAACAGTAGGGGGCGTTAGAGAGACAGACAGACAGACAGACAGACAGACAGACAGACAGACAGACAGTAGGGGGGCGTTAGAGAGACAGACAGACAGACAGTAGGGGGGCGTTAGAGAGACAGACAGACAGACAGACAGACAGACAGACAGACAGACAGACAGACAGACAGATAGACAGACAGACAGAGGATAGACAGTAGGGGGTGTTAGAGAGACAGACATACAATCTGACAGGCATACAGACAGACAGACAGACAGACAGACAGACAGACAGACAGACAGATAGACAGACAGAGGATAGACAGTAGGGGGTGTTAGAGAGACAGACATACAATCTGACAGGCATACAGACAGACAGAGGATAGACAGTAACATTAAACATTGTAACCAATGGACAATAAAGTTGGCTTCTGTTCTCTCACCTGACAGTGTTGCAGGGCCAGCTGGAAGACATGTGTGGTGCTGCCCAGTAGTCCCACTCCGATGGAGTCTAGGACCATCCTCTTACTGCGGTGGAGCACGGTGGGGGTCAGCTGGTGGGGCTGGACACCCTGGATGAACCTGCCAAAACTGTCTGTCACATTGTCCTCTGAGGCTGGATGATCTACCACTGGAGGGGTGAAGGAGGAGGAGGAGAGGAGGAGAGGAGGAGGAGAAGATGGGAGGAGAGGAGGAGAGGGGAGGAGGATGAGGAGAAGGAGGAGGAGGAGAGGAGAGGAGGAGGAGATGGAGATGGGAGGAGGAGTGGAGGATATGAGGAGGAGGAGGAGAGGAGAGGAGGAGGAGGAGATGGGAGGAGGAGAGGGGAGAAGGAGAGGGGAGGAGGAGGAGGAGAAGGAGGAGGAGAGGAGGATGAGAGGAGGAGAGGAGGAGGAGGAGGAGGAGAGGAGGAGAGGAGGAGGAGGAGGAGGAGGAGGAGGAGAGGGGAGGAGGAGAGGGGAGGAGGAGAGGGGAGGAGGAGGAGAGGAGGAGAGGAGGAGGAGGACAGGGGGAGGAGGAGGAGGAGGAGGAGGAGGAGGAAGAGGAGGAGGAGGAGGAGGAGAGGAGGAGGAGAGAAGAGGAGGAGAGGAAAGGAAGAGGAGAGGAGGAGGAGGAGGAGGAGGAGGAGGAGGAGGAGGAGAGGAGGATATGGAGGAGGAGAAGGAGAGGGGGAGGAGGAGGAGGAGGAGAGGACGAGAGGAGGAGGAGAGGTGGAGAGGATAGGAGAGGGGTTGAAGAGGAGAGGGGAGAAGGAGAGAGACGAGGAAAGAAGTCAGGAATGTTTTAAACCTCCCCAGTATGTTCCAAGCTCAGTTTACTGATGTCTGAACTGAGACAAGAGGAGAGGTTGGTATAGAACCAACACAGCCTGTATCTTGGAAGGTCTATATAGCCTATTTCTATGTTAGTATAGAGCCGACCAACAGCCTATATATTATCAGAGCTCAGCTTCCTCATATCCCAATGGGTGTGTTTGTCTACGAGGCTGATATTGGGATAAAGGACAGCCCTAACAGGATGAGAGACAGCAGACAGCCTAGTGGAAACACTGAGGACAGAAGAAGCTTCATGTGTGTTAGAGAGAGAGAGGAGAGAGAGAGAGAGAGAGGGGAGAGATAGAGAGAGAAAGAGAGAGAGAGGAGAGAAAGGAGAGAGAGAGAGAGGAGAGAGAGAGAGAGAGAGAGAGAGAGGAGAGAGAGGAGAGAGAGAGAGAGAGAGAGAGTGAGTGAGATCAAGCTGAGATGTTACTGACCATCCAGGGCTGACTGGTGGAGTCGTCTCAGCGTAACAGACGCAGGTCTGAAGGATCTCTGAGAAACACAGACAGAAAACAGCATAAAACAAACCACAGCTTACTGTTGCATATGAGTTACTGAATGACAGGTTCACAGTGTGAATCAAAACATGAAACATTGATGTAGGCTCTCTTCCTTGGTTACTAAGGCACAATACTATGCCAGATACTGAGCCAGAGGGTAACAATACTATGCCAGATACTGAGCCAGAGGGTAACAATACTCTGCTAGATACTGAGCCAGAGGGTAACAATACTATGCCAGATACTGAGCCAGGGGGTAACAATACTCTGCCAGATACTGAGCCAGAAACATGGCAGCAGAGCAACATATCAGCAGGAAACATGGTAGCAGTACAACAAGGTAGCAGAACAACATGGTAGAACCACAACATGGTAGAAGTTTCACATGGTAGCAGTGCAACATGGTAGCAGCACAACATGGTAGCAACACAACAAGGTCGCAGCACAACATGGTAGCATTACAACATGGTAGCAACACAACATGGTAGCAGCACAACATGGTGGCAGCTCAACATGGCAGCAGCTCAACATGGTAGCAACACAACATGGTAGCAACACAACATAGTAGCATCACCACATGGTAGTAGCACAACATGGTAGCAGAACAACATGGAAACAACACAACATGGAAGCAACACAGCATGGTAGCAGACCAACATCACAACATGGTAGCAGAGCAACATGGTAGCAACACAACATGGAAGAAACACAACATGGTAGTAGAGCAACATGGTAGCAACGCAACATGGCAGAAGCACATGGTAGTGACACAACATGGTAGCAGCGCGACATGGCAGAAGCTCAACATGGTAGAGGCACAACATGGTAGCAGAACAACATGGTGGCAACACAACATAGTAGCAGCATAAAATGGTAGCAGCACAACATGGTTAAATCTCAACATGCCACAGACAGGTTTCTAGGTCTCTAACCTCTAACCTCTAACCTCTACTAATGTACTGACAGGTTTCTAGGTCTCTAACCTCTACTAATGTACTGACAGATTTCTAGTTATCTAACCTCTAACCTCTACTAATGTACTGACAGGTTTCTAGGTCTCTAACACAATGAGGCAGTTGAACAGAAAGAGACCTATACATTTCAAACTAAATAATTGAACATAAGTCTCATATACTGTAGGTTATGCCTGGTGACCATATTGACTACATGACTGAGTCTTACCTGTACTTTGGAGAACATGTCTGTCTGTCTGTCTGTCTGTCTGTCTGTCTGTCTGTCTGTCTGTCTGTCTGTCTGTCTGTCTGTCTGTCTGTCTGTCTGTCTTCACTCTCTCTGTTGTTCAACTCTTCCTTGGTTGTGTGTCTGTCTGTCCTCTGCTTGGTCGTTTTTGATCTCTTCTCTCTGTTTCTCCTCTCTCTTCTTTGTCGGCGAGGGATCGATGGATGGGTGGATGATGTAGCGTAGGTAGGGAGGATGCAGGTTGTCTCTCAGGTGAGCTCTGCCTGTCTTATATACTGCAGAATGGACAAAAGGTCTAAACTGATAGACAACAGGGAGAGGGGGAGGAACTTCCAAAACACCACCTCTATTCCAATCACAAGCTGAGATTTTTCCTCCTCATCATCATCATCAGAAGGAAGTAATTGACTTCTTAGGTAAGGTATGATGTCACCACTCAAGGGTGGGACCAGGGGAACTCCAGAAACTCCTCCCACCCTGAAGACAGGATATTTCTGGTGATAAACATCAACATTCCTCCAGAGCATCAGATTAACAGCCTTTCTCTCTCTCCGTCCCAGCATCACCTCTTCTCTCTCTCAGCCTGACAATCATCATTATCACCATCTTAACCTCCGCCAGGTAAAAACTCTGTCTTACTTGTCACTGAATAATCTGTCCATCTCTTCCCTCTGTAAATACACTGTATAGGCTAGTTTCAGATCAAACAATATATTATTTTAAAAAATTCATGGCACGATTAGAAATAACATGTATTTGATGTAAATATGAATGTTAAAGAAAGTTAAAAACAGCTTTTAGCACCGTGGAGAAGTTGTCTGACAAGTTAGCAGAGACTCTCAGTGGAGAAATGGTAAAATGGTGAGAGAGAGAGATGAGGACAGGAGAGCAGAGTGGAGAGTGAGAGAGAGAGAGTGAGAGAGTGGAGAGTAGAGAGTGAGAGCGAGTGTGAGTGAGAGAGAGTGAGAGAGAGTGAGAGAGAGTGAGAGACAGTGAGAGAGAGAGAGAGAGAGAGAGAGAGAGAGAGGTCTGATATTAGTAGAAGACCTCTACTAAACTAAAAACAGTCCTCAACTTAATAATACTTGATGTTTGACAATCTAACATATATACATTGTGACAGTTTACAAATATACAGTATGACAGTCTAACAGATATACAGTATGACAGTCTAGCAGATATACAGTATGACAGTCTAACAGATATACAGTATGACAGTCTAACAGATATACAGTATGACAGTCTAACAGATATACAGTATGACAGTCTAACACATATACAGTATGACAGTCTAACACATATACAGTATGACAGTCTAACAGATATAGAGTATGACAGTCTAACAGATATACAATATGACAGTCTAGCAGATATACAGTATGACAGTCTAACAGATATACAGTATGACAGTCTAACAGATATACAGTATGACAGTTTAACAGATATACAGTATGACAGTCTAACAGATATACATTATGACAGTCTAACAGATATACAGTATGACAGTCTAACAGATATACAGTATGACAGTCTAACAGATATACATTATGACAGTCTAACAGATATACAGTATGGCAGTCTAACAGATATACAGTATGACAGTCTAACAGATATACAGTATGACAGTCTAACAGATATACAGTATGACAGTCTAACAGATATACAGTATGACAGTTTAACAGATATACTTACATATATATATATAATAATTCCTAAATGTTTTCTCATAATAAGTGTAGTTTGCTGTGTTCCATCTAGAGGGAGCTGTGATCTTTATGTTCACTGAGAAATAACATGAAGTATTGAGATAAATCTGGCCTGCTTCGTATCCAGGAAGTCTGTCAGACTAGGACTGCTGAGATAGGATCAGTTAACATGAAGAATATCTGTCTCTGTCTGTCTGTCTGTCTGTCTGTCTGTCTGTCTGTCTCTCTAATGCCCCCCTACTGTCTATCCTCTGTCTGTCTGTCTGTCTGTCTGTCTGTCTGTCTGTCTGTCTGTCTGTCTGTCTGTCTGTCTGTCTGTCTCTCTAATGCCCCCCTACTGTCTATCCCCTGTCTGTCTGTTTGTCTGTCTGTCTGTCTGATTGTTTGTCTCTCTAACGCCCCCCTACTGTTTATCGTCTGTCTGTCTGTCTGTCTGTCTGTCTGTCTGTCTGTCTGTCTGTCTGTCTGCCTGCCTGTCTGTCTGTCTGTCTGTCTGTCTGTCTGTCTGTTTGTCTGTCTGATTGTTTGTCTGTCTCTCTAACGCCCCCCTACTGTCTATCCTCTGCCTGCCTGTCTGATTGTCTGTCTGTCTCTCTAACGCCCCCCTACTGTTTATCCTATGTCTGTCTGTCTGTCTGTCTGTCTGTCTGTCTGTCTGTCTGTCTGTCTGTCTGTCTGCCTGTCTGTCTGTCTGTCTGTCTGTCTGTCTGTCTGTCTGTCTGTCTGTCTGCCTGTCTGTCTGTCTGTCTGTCTGTCTGTCTGTCTGTCTGCCGGTCTGATTGTCTGTCTGTCTCTCTAATGCCCCCCCTACTGTCTATCCTCTGTCTGTCTGTCTGCCTGTCTGATTGTCTGTCTGTCTCTCTAACGCCCCCCTACTGTCTTTCCTCTGTCTGTCTGCCTGCCTGTCTGATTGTCTGCCTGTCTCTCTGATGCCCCCCTACTGTCTATCCTCTGCCTGCCTGTCTGTCTGTCTGTCTGTCTGTCTGTCTGTCGAGGATGTGTCATCTCTCCAGTCAACAAAACATTTATCCTTCATGATGGCCTGGCTCGGTGACATCATCAGCTCTCCAAATATATCTTCTATTTTATTATCCAAAACACATTTATACCAGAAACACATTTATACTTTACTTCCATTCCACAGGATATCGAAAAGAGCAAATATTAGGTTTAAGTGTATAGCTAGAGGAAGGCCCTGGGTTGGAGGAGCGTGTTGACAGACAGACAAGCCAACCACACCAGCTAGGCTGCATCCTAAATGGCCCCCTCCTCCCTATATACTGTAGTGCACTACTTTTGACCAGGTTCCCCATAGGAAAGAGGGAGCCAAGGGGGCTCAGTCTACAACCTTGTGGTTAAACATTTGACCTAAGGCTGGAATAAAAGCCTACTGATTAACGTCTATTTGTATCATTCGGCCGTCTCTCTCACTCTTTCTTTATTTTCCAGTTGTCTCTCTCATGTTGACATGATATTCGGATCTTCTCTGTTTTACAGCTGTAGCTAAACCACTGCGCCATGGCAACCTTGGATGGTTTTCCCGCCAGTTTCTATGGGGAGCCGGGGGTGTTGGGTATGTTGGCCAATGGGATCAGTGCGTTCCTGGTTCTACTGCAGAACTTCAACACAGCTAGAACCGGAGTATCTGCAGAGGGGGTGGAAAACATTCTGGCAGGTACGCTAATCAATCCATCCATCACAATCACTTTCACAATGACTAACCCTACTTTTTTCCCTGTTCTTGATCTGTTGTGTTTCAGGTGTTGTTCAACATCATTGTGTTGTGTTTCAGGTGTTGTTCAACATCAGTGTGTTGTGTTTCAGGTGTTGTTCAACATCATTGTGTTGTGTTTCAGGTGTTGTTCAACATCACTGTGTTGTGTTTCAGGTGTTGTTCAACATCACTGTGTTGTGTTTCAGGTGTTGTTCAACATCACTGTGTTGTGTTTCAGGTGTTGTTCAACATCACTGTGTTGTGTTTCAGGTGTTGTTCAACATCACTGTGTTGTGTTTCAGGTGTTGTTCAACATCATTGTGTTGTGTTTCAGGTGTTGTTCAACATCACTGTGTTGTGTTTCAGGTGTTGTTCAACATCACTGTGTTGTGTTTCAGGTGTTGTTCAACATCACTGTGTTGTGTTTCAGGTGTTGTTCAACATCACTGTGTTGTGTTTCAGGTGTTGTTCAACATCACTGTGTTGTGTTTCAGGTGTTGTTCAACATCACTGTGTTGTGTTTCAGGTGTTGTTCAACATCATTGTGTTGTGTTTCAGGTGGTTGTTCAACAGCACTGTGTTGTGTTTCAGGTGGTTGTTCAACAGCACTGTGTTGTGTTTCAGGTGTTGTTCAACATCACTGTGTTGTGTTTCAGGTGTTGTTCAACATCACTGTGTTGTGTTTCAGGTGTTGTTCAACATCATTGTGTTGTGTTTCAGGTGCTGTTCAACATCATTGTGTTGTGTTTCAGGTGTTGTTCAACATCACTGTGTTGTGTTTCAGGTGTTGTTCAACATCATTGTGTTGTGTTTCAGGTGTTGTTCAACATCATTGTGTTGTGTTTCAGGTGTTGTTCAAAATCACTGTGTTGTGTTTCAGGTGTTGTTCAACAGCACTGTGTTGTGTTTCAGGTGGTTGTTCAACATCATTGTGTTGTGTTTCAGGTGTTGTTCAACATCATTGTGTTGTGTTTCAGGTGTTGTTCAACAGCACTGTGTTGTGTTTCAGGTGTTGTTCAACATCACTGTGTTGTGTTTCAGGTGTTGTTCAACATCATTGTGTTGTGTTTCAGGTGTTGTTCAACATCACTGTGTTGTGTTTCAGGTGTTGTTCAACATCACTGTGTTGTGTTTCAGGTGTTGTTCAACATCACTGTGTTGTGTTTCAGGTGTTGTTCAACATCATTGTGTTGTGTTTCAGGTGTTGTTCAACATCATTGTGTTGTGTTTCAGGTGTTGTTCAACATCATTGTGTTGTGTTTCAGGTGTTCATCTCATCCTGATAGGTGGAGTGTGTCAGCTGATTGCCGGCCTCCTGTCGTTCCGTAAATACGACCACCTGAGTGGCACCGCCTTCATTGGCTATGCAGCTCTCTGGGGCAGCTATGGTGCCACACGCATCTTCCTGGGTGCATCCCAATCAATCACAACTAACCTGACCATGTCACATGACCTGATGAGTAACACGACCCAGCTCACTGCCCTCACGACCAACCTATCCCTGTCGGCTGAACTCTGGAACAGCACCTCGCAGAGCCCTGATTGGCTGTCTCTCCTGCTCATCCCCCAGTCTGCCATCGCGGGATTGGTCCCCTACATCCTTCTATCCTTCCTATTGGCCTTCTGCTCTGCCACGGTAAACGTCATCATGCCCTTCGTGTTCGGTGCCATCACGCTTACCCTGCTGTTTGAGGCTGTGGCGGTGGGCGTGTCCTCGGCCTGGCCACTGGTCGTCTCTGGCATTCTAGAACTCCTCATCCTCCTTTTCGCCGTGTACGGCAGCGCCGCCCTGTTGGTGAAAGGTCTGGCGCAGCGCTATGTCCTCAAGGGGTTCGGCACGCCGCTGTTCAACGTGCTCCTGCTGGGGACCAACAGCCCTGCGGCCAGCGCCCAGAGCCTGGGACAGGAGAAGAAGAAGAACACCAAGTACGCTGAACCTCAGGCGCTCTCCTTCTTCTGTGACACGGTGTCTCCCTTCATCATGTTGTTCTACAGCTTTGGATACGTCACATCCTTCTCCCTGGGTGCTGTGTGGGTCTCCATAATCTCTGCTGCTCAACTCCTCTCTAGCTACTACGCTCACCTGCGGCAAGATGGCTACCTGGTCACCAAGGCCGGCCTGCATGCCGCCTACTGGCTTACCAAGGCGTGGGAGGAGTTTCTGTTGTCGGCTGTGATCGTGTCGGAGCCGGAGAGAGAGGTGGCTACTGGGAGACAGGCGATGGTTGGTGATTGGTTCTTCGTGGCGGTGGCGCTCCTCCTCCTAGTTGTCAGTCTGAGTAATGACACCCTGGAGGTTACCCATAATGCTCTGTTCCTGCTGCTGTCCGTCTCCACGGTCCCCCAGATCCCCCTCCAGGGGTACTATGTGTTCTTCGGGGTGTCCTGTTCCCTGTTCGCCTCCGCTTCGCTCTACGGGACATTTTGCCGCCTGATCAACTCCATCGCTGAAAAGAGTCTGATCCCGGTGGGTCCTCAGCCCATCTCCTCCGACCGTCTCCACTCCTTCCTGTCCTGCTTTCGCTCCCCGGGGAAACTCCAGGGGGCGCTGCCTTTATCATCATCAGCATCCTCCCCGACCAATCAGATCCCTGACGCTCTGTTCTACCTGACCAACGGCGTGGCCGCTCTCTCGGCGCTCCACGCGGCCTCATCCAGTCAGAGCGTGTCCTTCCTGCGACTGAGTGTTCCCTGGGTTCTGGTATCTGGAGCGGTGGTACAGGGGTTCGTCAGCAGGCTGCAGGTCAGAGGAGGACAAAGGTTTGGCTCCGTCATCCCATCCTTCTACCTGTCTGTCTGGGCCACCTGGACATGGTATCGCTTCGCAGGTATGTGGATGACTTCAAGCTAACACTAACCAATCCTAACTGGAGTTAACTTTTTTCATAACTAGGAAAAGCCCCATAAAAATTCAGACTCCAGCCACCCAAGCCATGGAATGTTCTCTCTGCTACCGGACGGCAAGCAGTACCAATGTACCAAGTCTGCAACCAACAGGACCCTGAAACACTTCTACCTCTTCTACCCTGTATATATAGCCATGTTATTATCTCATACCCTGTATATATAGCCATGTTATTATCTGATACCCTGTATATATAGCCATGTTATTACCTGATACCCTGTATATATAGCCATGTTATTATCTGGTACCCTGTATATATATCCATGTTATTATCTGATACCCTGTATATATAGCCATGTTATTATCTGATACCCTGTATATATAGCCATGTTATTATCTGGTACCCTGTATATATAGCCATGTTATTATCTCATACCCTGTATATACAGCCATGTTATTATCTCGTACCCTGTATATATAGCCATGTTATTATCTCATACCCTGTATATATAGCCATGTTATTATCTGATACCCTGTATATATAGCCATGTTATTACCTGATACCCTGTATATATATCCATGTTATTATCTGGTACCCTGTATATATAACCATGTTATTATCTGATACCCCGTATATATAGCCATGTTATTATCTGGTACCCTGTATATATAGCCATGTTATTATCTGATACCCTGTATATATAGCCATGTTATTATCTGGTACCCTGTATATATAGCCATGTTATTACCTGATACCCTGTATATATAGCCATGTTATTTTCTCGTACCCTGTATATATAGCCATGTTATTATCTCATACCTTGTATATATAGCCATGTTATTATCTGATACCCTGTATATATAGCCATCTTATTACCTGATACCCCGTATATATAGCCATGTAATTATCTCGTACCCTGTGGTTGTTGTTGTTGTTAATGTTGACGTTGTTGTTGATCTTGTTGTTGTTGCTGTTGATGTGCTTGTTGTTAATGTTGTTGTTAATGTTGTTGATGTTGTTGTTGTTGATGTTGTTGATGTGGTTGTTGTTGCTGTTGTTGTTGTTGTTGTTGCTGTCTCCATGCTCTGTTGCCTGTTTCAGTAAAACATCTCTGTGTTCTTTTCTCAGGCCCCTTGCTGCAGATCTCTCCAGTAGGATCCTATGGGTTTACAGCTGGAGCCATCGCTTTCCTGGTCATCAACGCTTTCCTCATGCTCATCGGTCAGTCTTTACATGAAATCATCTATATCTACCTCTTCTCCTGCTGCAATACAGAGGGAGAGAAGAACGGAGTGGGTTTTCCCTAATGTCATTCTATTCCCTACACAGCCCCATAGGTCCTGGTCTAAAGTAGTGCACTATATAGAGAATAGGCCCTGGTCTATAGTAGTGCACTATATAGAGAATAGGGCACTGGTCTATAGCAGTGCACTATATAGGGAATAGGGCACTGGTCTAAAGTAGTGCACTACAGTGCATTGCAAAAGTATTCGGCCCCCTTGAACTTTGCGACCTTTTGCCACATTTCAGGCTTCAAACATAAAGATATAAAACTGTATTTTTTTGTGAAGAATCAACAACAAGTGGGACACAATCATGAAGTGGAACGACATTTATTGGATATTTCAAACTTTTTTAACAAATCAAAAACTGAAAAATTGGGCGTGCAAAATTATTCAGCCCCTTTACTTTCAGTGCAGCAAACTCTCTCCAGAAGTTCAGTGAGGATCTCTGAATGATCCAATGTTGACCTAAATGACTAATGATGATAAATACAATCCACCTGTGTGTAATCAAGTCTCCGTATAAATGCACCTGCACTGTGATAGTCTCAGAGGTCCGTTAAAAGGGCAGAGAGCATCATGAAGAACAAGGAACACACCAGGCAGGTCCGAGATACTGTTGTGAAGAAGTTTAAAGCCGGATTTGGATACGAAAAGATTTCCCAAGCTTTAAACATCCCAAGGAGCACTGTGCAAGCGATAATATTGAAATGGAAGGAGTATCAGACCACTGCAAATCTACCAAGACCTGGCCGTCCCTCTAAACTTTCAGCTCATACAAGGAGAAGACTGATCAGAGATGCAGCCAAGAGGCCCATGATCACTCTGGATGAACTGCAGAGATCTACAGCTGAGGTGGGAGACTCTGTCCATAGGACAACAATCAGTATATTGCACAAATCTGGCCTTTATGGAAGAGTGGCAAGAAGAAAGCCATTTCTTAAAGATATCCATAAAAAGTGTCGTTTAAAGTTTGCCACAAGCCACCTGGGAGACACACCAAACATGTGGAAGAAGGTGCTCTGGTCAGATGAAACCAAAATTGAACTTTTTGGCAACAATGCAAGATGTTATGTTTGGCGTAAAAGCAACACAGCTCATCACCCTGAACACACCATCCCCACTGTCAAACATGGTGGTGGCAGCATCATGGTTTGGGCCTGCTTTTCTTCAGCAGGGACAGGGAAGATGGTTAAAATTGATGGGAAGATGGATGGAGCCAAATACAGGACCATTCTGGAAGAAAACCTGATGGAGTCTGCAAAAGACCTGAGACTGGGACGGAGATTTGTCTTCCAACAAGACAATGATCCAAAACATAAAGCAAAATCTACAATGGAATGGTTCAAAAATAAACATATCCAGGTGTTAGAATGGCCAAGTCAAAGTCCAGACCTTAATCCAATCGAGAATCTGTGGAAAGAACTGAAAACTGCTGTTCACAAATGCTCTCCATCCAGCCGCACTGAGCTCGAGCTGTTTTGCAAGGAGGAATGGGAAAAAATTTCAGTCTCTCGATGTGCAAAACTGATAGAGACATACCCCAAGCGACTTACAGCTGTAATTGCAGCAAAAGGTGGCGCTACAAAGTATTAACTTAAGGCGGCTGAATAATTTTGCACGCCCAATTTTTCAGTTTTTGATTTGTTAAAAAAGTTTGAAATATCCAATAAATGTCGTTCCACTTCATGATTGTGTCCCACTTGTTGTTGATTCTTCACAAAAAAATACAGTTTTATATCTTTATGTTTGAAGCCTGTGGCAAAAGGTCGCAAAGTTCAAGGGGGCCGAATACTTTCGCAATGCACTGTATATAGGGAATAGGGCACTGGTCTATAGTAGTGCACTATATAGGGAATAGGGCACTGGTCTAAAGTAGTGCCCACTCCATGGTAACCTGGTCCTAACCCTCTCCATGGTAACCTGGTCCTAACCCTCTCCATGGTAACCTGGTCCTAAACCTCTCCATGGTAACCTGGTCCTAACCCTCTCCATGGTAACCTGGTCCTAACCCTCTCCATGGTAACCTGGTCCTAAACCTCTCCATGGTAACCTGGTCCTAACCCTCTCCATGGTAACCTGGTCCTAACCCCCTCCATGGTAACCTGGTCCTAACCCTCTCCATGGTAACCTGGTCCTAAGCCTCTCCATGGTAACCTGGTCCTAACCCTCTCCATGGTAACCTGGTCCGAAACCTCTCCATGGTAACCTGGTCCTAACCCTCTCCATGGTAACCTGGTCCTAACCCACTCCATGGTAACCTGGTCCGAAACCTCTCCATGGTAACCTGGTCCTAACCCACTCCATGGTAACCTGGTCCTAACCCTCTCCATGGTAACCTGGTCCTAACCCCCTCCATGGTAACCTGGTCCTAACCCTCTCCATGGTAACCTGGTCCTAACCCTCTCCATGTCCCCTCCAGCTGCGTATGGAGGACCCTCTTGTCTCTGACCGTGGTCATGGAGATGGTTCTAGTGTGTTTCCTCCTGTCCACTCTGCAACAGCTCCCCTACCAGCTGGAGAGTAAGTGACCTGCTTTTCACCTCCCTACACTGACAGGACTCACATTCTACATAAACGGCTCAGGAGGCTCCTGAGGGGAGAACGGCTCATAATAATGGCCGGAACGGAGCAAATGGAATGGCATCAACCACCTTGAAACTATGTGTTTGATGTATTTGCTACCATTCCACTGATTCTGTTCCAGTCAATAGAACAAGCCCTAATGGCAAGCCCTCATTTCTCCCCAATGAAGGTTCCACCAACCTATTGTGATATACAGTAAGGCTGAAACCCAAAACCAACACTTGGCCATCTGCCCTTTATGGAGTGATCGGAGTGGTTGAAGTGTTGGGTTTGTGATTCAGACAGTGTTATGTGGTATCCATCAATACGTTTGCTGCTCAAACAGTAACTGTAAAATGTACACATTATTTTGCAATCTAGATGTCAGCTGTGTTACTGTTCTAATACATTTCTGGCGTTGTTCTTGTAGTTGCCATGCTAGCTGTGTTCTCTGTCGTCTGTCTATATGGAACCCTGGCATCACTGGTCAACTGCACCTTCCGTCAGAGTGTGATGCCCATGGGGCCTCCACTGGTTAAGGTGAGAACAAGCACTATTCCATTCTGTTGCTTTCCACTGGATGAGCTGACAAGTAGAATGGAGTGGGTTCATGTGCTTCATTACATTTTATTCTACTTTTCTCCAATCCAGTTCATTCCTTTTCTATTGTGTTCCATATCGTGTGTCTCTCTCCCTGTGTTGTTGTGTCTCAGGATGTGAATCAGCAGCAGATGTCCTCCCCTGCCCTGCCTTGTCCCGTAGCAGACTCCAGACTGACCAGCGGTCTTCTGAAGATCTCCAGACTGCTGGACGACGGGGGGGTCTGTGGAATCCCCACCGATACGGTCTACGCCCTGGCCGCATCCTGCAAGAACCCTCAGGCCATCGAGAACATCTACAACATTAAGGACCGTCCAGCAGAGAAACCCATCTGTATCTGTATCTCCAGTGTGGAGCAGCTGGTGGCAGCCAAGCCCCCATTCAGCTCTCTACTCTGGGAATTTATGAGGAACGTCTACCCTGGAGGGATCAGCTGCATCGTCAGCAAGGGAGACTGGCTACTCAGACTGGGTAAGGGGTGACGAGGGGAAGAGAGGGGAGGAGGAGGGTGGCTTCAACTGCATTGGGATTTTAAATAGTTTTTTAAAACTTTATTTAACTAAGCAAGTCAGTTAAGAACAAATTCTTATTTTCAATGACAGCCTAGGAACAGTGGGTTGACTGCCTGTTCAGGTGCAGAATGACAGATTTGTACCTTGTCAGCTCAGAGGTTTGAACTTGCAACCTTCCGCTTACTAGTCCAACGCGCTAACCACTAGGCTACCCTGCCGGGTTACATTGGTTTAGAGTTAGGGATACTCTCAGAAATGGTTTGATAACAGCATGCCTGACTTCCACTTATTGAAACAACATATTATTTGGTCTCTTTATTCTATATTGTGAGCGATCATTCGATTGATGTTCTAATTGTTTACCTATGTTGTCCAGGTGTGGGTCCGGCCTACGACCGCGTGGGGACCAATGATAGCATCATGATCCGAGTCCCTGACCACACCGTCACAGGACACCTGTGTAACATCACCGGACCACTTGCAATCACCTCAGCCAATCCCAGTGGAGAACCCGACAGCACGCACCACGACATGGTCATCAGGTAAAGTCCTATCATAACACTCACCTGTACCCACCAGTACCCACCTCTACTCACCTGTACTCGCCTGTTCTCACCTGTACCCACCTGTACCCACCTGTACCCTGTACTCACCTATACTTAAGCACTTAAGCCTGTTAGTATGCTATGCTGCCTTCATCAGATAGTTTGAACAGCTATGCTCCCTTCATCAGATAGTTTGAACAGCTATGCTCCCTTCATTAGATAGTTTGAACAGCTATGCTCCCTTCATTAGATAGTTTGAACAGCTATGCTCCATTCATCAGATAGTTTGAACAGCTATGCTCCCTTCATTAGATAGTTTGAACAGCTATGCTCCCTTCATTAGATAGTTTGAACAGCTATGCTCCATTCATCAGATAGTTTGAACAGCTATGCTCCCTTCATTAGATAGTTTGAACAGCTATGCTCCCTTCATCAGATAGTTTGAACAGCTATGCTCCCTTCATCAGATAGTTTGAACAGCTATGCTCCCTTCATTAGATAGTTTGAACAGCTATGCTCCCTTCATCAGATAGTTTGAACAGCTATGCTCCTTTCATCAGATAGTTTGAACAGCTATGCTCCCTTCATCAGATAGTTTGAACAGCTATGCTCCCTTCATCAGATAGTTTGAACAGCTATGCTCCCTTCATTAGATAGTTTGAACAGCTATGCTCCCTTCATCAGATAGTTTGAACAGCTATGCTCCCTTCATCAGATAGTTTGAACAGCTATGCTCCCTTCATCAGATAGTTTGAACAGCTATGCTCCCTTCATCAGATAGTTTGAACAGCTATGCTCCATTCATCAGATAGTTTGAACAGCTATGCTCCCTTCATTAGATAGTTTGAACAGCTATGCTCCCTTCATCAGATAGTTTGAACAGCTATGCTCCCTTCATCAGATAGTTTGAACAGCTATGCTCCCTTCATCAGATAGTTTGAACAGCTATGCTCCCTTCATCAGATAGTTTGAACAGCTATGCTCCCTTCATCAGATAGTTTGAACAGCTATGCTCCCTTCATCAGATAGTTTGAACAGCTATGCTCCCTTCATCAGATAGTTTGAACAGCTATGCTCCCTTCATTAGATAGTTTGAACAGCTATGCTCCCTTCATCAGATAGTTTGAACAGCTATGCTCCCTTCATCAGATAGTTTGAACAGCTATGCTCCCTTCATTAGATAGTTTGAACAGCTATGCTCCCTTCATCAGATAGTTTGAACAGCTATGCTCCCTTCATCAGATAGTTTGAACAGCTATGCTCCTTTCATCAGATAGTTTGAACAGCTATGCTGCCTTCATCAGATAGTTTGAACAGCTATGCTGCCTTCATTAGATAGTTTGAACAGCTATGCTGCCTTCATTAGATAGTTTGAACAGCTATGCTGCCTTCATCAGATAGTTTGAACAGCTATGCTGCCTTCATCAGATAGTTTGAACAGCTATGCTGCCTTCATCAGATAGTTTGAACAGCTATGCTGCCTTCATCAGATAGTTTGAACAGCTATGCTGCCTTCATCAGATAGTTTGAACAGCTATGCTCCCTTCATCAGATAGTTTGAACAGCTATGCTCCCTTCATCAGATAGTTTGAACAGCTATGCTCCCTTCATCAGATAGTTTGAACAGCTATGCTCCCTTCATCAGATAGTTTGAACAGCTATGCTCCCTTCATCAGATAGTTTGAACAGCTATGCTCCCTTCATCAGATAGTTTGAACAGCTATGCTCCCTTCATCAGATAGTTTGAACAGCTATGCTCCCTTCATGCTGATCATGATACTAAAAGTGATGTCAGTATTGAAGTATTTTTCTATCTTGGATTGCTGGTTGTATTGTAAACTGGTCTGATATTTCCTGTCAGACTGGTTTCATATCAGTCAGCCTGCTGTGTAAATATCCAGTTCTACTAATATATCTGTGTTAATCAGTCCTCTGCCTTGTGTCCTGATGGCTGTAGGGTCATGATGATTAGTTTCCATTGATGGTAGGTGCCGTTTAAGAATAGTGAGGACGATTATTTTTCTAAGAGCATGGCCTTAAATCTATTACAGCATATTGAATGACTGGAATACATTATTCCATTCACCCAGTTCAATGTAACAGTGATCGGTTTAGGCTACTACATGATACTCTAATTTTCCCTCTACCCATCATGAGGTTGCTACAACCTAGCCTACAAATGAACGTTTACAACGTAGGTGCGCAGGTCGTGTAATCAAGGTGACAGACAGTGACACATTCAATATCGCCTTTCACACTCTTGCCTGCATCTAGCTGATCTAGGGTGGAATCATTCGTACAAACAAAATCAAATCAAATGTTATTTGTCACATGCGCCAAATACACAGGTGAAGTAGACCTTACAGTGAAATGCTGAATACAACAGGTGTAGTAGACCTTACAGTGAACTGCTGAATACAACAGGTGTAGTAGACCTCACAGTGAACTGCTGAATACAACAGGTGTAGTAGACCTTACAGTGAAATGCTGAATACAACAGGTGTAGTAGACCTTACAGTGAAATGCTGAATACAACAGGTGTAGTAGACCTTACAGTGAAATGCTGAATACAGCAGGTGTAGTAGACCTTACAGTGAAATTATGAATACAACAGGTGTAGTAGACCTTACAGTGAAATGCTGAATACAACAGGTGTAGTAGACCTTACAGTGAAATGCTGAATACAACAGGTGTAGTAGACCTTACAGTGAAATGCTGAATACAACAGGTGTAGTAGACCTTACTGTTAAATGCTGACAGGTGTAGTAGACCTTACAGTGAAATGCTGAATACAACAGGTGTAGTAGACCTCACAGTGAACTGCTGAATACAACAGGTGTAGTAGACCTCACAGTGAACTGCTGAATACAACAGGTGTAGTAGACCTTACAGTGAAATGCTGAATACAACAGGTGTAGTAGACCTTACAGTGAACTGCTGACTTACAACAGGTGTAGTAAACTTACAAGCCCTTAACCAACAATGTTAAAGAACAAGTGTTAAGTAAAAAAATAAAAAAATAAAAAATAAAAGTAACCAATAATCAAACTAACAATGTGGAGGCCATATACATGGTATTACAGTACAGAGTCAATGTGGAGGCTATATACATGGTATTACAGTACAGAGTCAATGTGGAGGCTATATACAGGGTATTACAGTACAGAGTCAATGTGGAGGCTATATACAGGGTATTAGAGTACAGAGTCAATGTGTAGGCTATATACAGGGTATTACAGTACAGAGTGAATGTGGAGGCTATATACAGGGTATTATGGTACTGAGTCAATGTGGAGGCTATATACAGGGTATTACAGTACAGAGCCATGTGGAGGCTATATACAGGGTATTACGGTACAGAGTCAATGTGGAGGCTATATACAGGGTATTACAGTACAGAGTCAATGTGGAGGCTATATATAGGGTATTATGGTACTGAGTCAATGTGGAGGCTATATACAGGGTATTACAGTACAGAGCCATGTGGAGACTATATACAGGGTATTACAGTACAGAGTCAATGTGGAGGGTATATACAGGGTATTACAGTACAGAGTCAATGTGGAGGCTATATACAGGGTATTACAGTACAGAGTCAATGTGGAGGCTATATACAGGGTATTATGGTACTGAGTCAATGTGGAGGCTATATACAGGGTATTACAGTACAGAGCCATGTGGAGGCTATATACAGGGTATTACGGTACAGAGTCAATGTGGAGGCTATATACAGGGTATTACGGTACAGAGTCAATGTAGAGGCTATATACAGGGTATTACAGTACAGAGTCAATGTGGAGGCTATATACAGGGTATTACGGTACTGAGTAAATGTGGAGGCTATATACAGTTTGGGTACTGGTACAGAGTCAATGTGGAGGCTATATACAGGGTATTACGGCACTGAATCAATGTGGAGGCTATATACAGGGTATTACAGTACAGAGTCAATGTGTAGGCTATATACAGGGTATTACAGTACAGAGTCAATGTGGAGGCTATATACAGGGTATTATGGTACTGAGTCAATGTGGAGGCTATATACAGGGTATTGCAGTACATAGCCATGTGGAGGCTATATACAGGGTATTACGGTACAGAGTTAATGTGGAGGCTATATACAGGGTATTACAGTACAGAGTCAATGTGGAGGCTATATACAGGGTATTATGGTACTGAGTCAATGTGGAGGCTATATACAGGGTATTACAGTACAGAGCCATGTGGAGGCTATATACAGGGGGGTACTGGTACAGAGTCAATGTGGAGGCTATATACAGGGTATTACGGTACTGAGTCAATGTGGAGGCTATATACAGTTTGGGTACCGGTACAGAGTCAATGTGGAGGCTATATACAGGGTATTACAGTACTGATTCAATGTGGAGACTATATACAGGGTATTACGGTACAGAGTCAATGTGGAGGCTATATACAGGGGGTACCGGTATAGAGTCAATATACAAGGTGTAAACCTAACCTGAATCTGAACCTACTCTGACACTGTCTGTCTCTACGTGTATCCTAGTCGGCTGGGCCAATCTAAACCTAACCTAAACCTGAACCTGAACCTACTCTGACACTGTCTGTCTCTATGTGTATCCTAGTCGGCTGGGCCAATCTAAACCTAACCTAAACCTGAACCTAAACCTGAACCAACTGTAGACACTGACTGTCTCTATGTGTATCCTAGTCTGCTGGGCCAATCTAAACCTAACCTAAACCTGAACCTGAACCTACTCTGACACTGTCTGTCTCTATGTGTATCCTAGTTGGCTGGACCAATCTAAACCTAACCTAAACCTGAACCTGAACCTTAACCTACTCTGAAACTGTCTGTCTCTATGTGAATCCTAGTCGGCTGGGCCAATCTAAACCTAACCTAAACCTTTACCTGAACCTACTCTGACACTGTCTGTCTCTACGTGTATCCTAGTCGGCTGGGGCAATCTAAACCTAACCTAAACCTGAACCTGAACCTACTCTGACACTGTCTGTCTCTATGTGTATCCTAGTCGGCTGGGCCAATCTAAACCTAAACTAAACCTGAACCTGAACCTACCCTGACACTGTCTGTCTCTATGTGTATCCTAGTCGGCTGGGCCAATCTAAACCTAACCTAAACCTGAACCTGAACCTACTCTGACACTGTCTGTCTCTATGTGTACCCTAGTCGGCTGGGCCAATCTAAACCTAACCTAAACCTGAACCTGAACCTACTCTGACACTGTCTGTCTCTATGTGTATCCTAGTCGGCTGGGCCAATCTAAACCTAACCTAAACCTGAACCTGAACCTACTCTGACACTGTCTGTCTCTATGTGTATCCTAGTCGGCTGGGCCAATCTAAACCTAACCTAAACCTGAACCTGAACCTGAACCTACTCTGACACTGTCTGTCTCTATGTGTATCCTAGTCGGCTGGGCCAATCTAAACCTGAACCTGAACCTACTCTGCCACTGTCTGTCTCCATGTGAATCCTAGTCGGCTGGGCCAATCTAAACCTGAACCTGAACCTACTCTGACACTGTCTGTCTCTATGTGTATCCTAGTCGGCTGGGCCATAAGATCCAGGGGGTTCTGTGTGACGGGGATTCCAACGAGATCGTAGCCTCAACGGTGGTGAACTGCCTCAAGATAGATGAAGGTATGATGTTATAGAACAGAAGCACACTACAATAACTAATTACTAATCTCTTAGGTTGTGTTGTCCTGTCTTGGGATGGAACATTCTGGAAACTTTCCTCAAATTCCCAGGCTTTCCAGAAATATAGGTTGAAAGATTCCTGGATTTCAAAGAATCCTCTGACCAGGATTTCTAGAAAACCTGGGAACGTTACCGGGACATTGCAACCCTTGTCCCACCCTATGATTCATTGTGTGTCAGTGATCACTCAGTCAATATTGTGTTTCCTCCTCCTCCAGGCACGATTAGTATCGTGAGGGAAGGCTGCGTCCCGGCTGTGAAGGTCCGACAGATCTTTGAGAGGGTGAAGACCAGTATGTTGTGAGGAGGACCCTTCCCTCCGTCCCTCTATCCTCTCTTCCACCCAGCTCCCCTCCCCCATTCTCTCCCTCCATCCTCTGTTGACCAATGACGACACTCAGATCAGATACTGGACCCACCCACCTCAGGCCACCATCCAATATGTCTCTCAAACATGTTGAGGAACAGTTGTTACATATTTATTCTGTATGTTGTCGATGTAATCCTATATAAATATGTACATTTTAGATTTGATTTTAGGATTATAAGTATGTTTGTTTTGTTCTGTATGATTTGATTATGTAAAATGAAGTGTTAACAGAAATTATACGCTAATGATGTAGTACTCTAAATGAGGGATTAATGAAGGATGATGTAGAACTCTAAATGAGGGATTAATGAAGGATGATGTAGTTCTCTAAATGAGGGATTAATGAAGGATGATGTAGAACTCTAAATGAGGGATTAATGAAGGATGATGTAGTTCTCTAAATGAGGGATTAATGAAGGATGATGTAGAACTCTAAATGAGGGATTAATGAAGGATGATGTAGTTCTCTAAATGAGGGATTAATGAAGGATGATGTAGAACTCTAAATGAGGGATTAATGAAGGATGATGTATGTGAATGTACGATGCTGCTGGGTATAAATTAATAATACATTATTGTGAAGTACTGTTTAACTGGGAATATATATATTGTTTAATATGGGAGATTGACGCAGGCCAAATGCATACATGCAACATTGAAAAGCATTATTTGCTTTGGCAATTTACTGCAATAGATCCATGTACATAGTGAAGTTATACTTAAAAAAAACTGTTGTAGATCCATGTATATAGTGAAGTTATACTTTCAAAAAAACTGTTGTAGATTCATGTATATAGTGAAGTTATACTTTCAGAATAAAACTCTAATTAAATATACTTATTTCTCCACTTTGTTCTGCTCTGTAACCAACATTTCAGATCATCAAATCAAACGATATTTTCCACATGTGCCAAATACAGCAGGGGTAGACTTTACCGTGAAATGCTGATTTACGAGCCCTTAACCAACGGTGAAGTTAAAAAGTAAGACACATGTTTGCTAAATTAATAAGGAAAAAGGAAGACAATGAAAACAATAACGAGGCTATAAACAGGAAGTTGCAGGTAGTAACAGGGCTATAAACAGGAAGTACCAGGTAGTAACATGGCTATAAACAGGGAGTACCAGGTAGTAACAGGGCTATAAACAGGAAGTACCAGGTAGTAACATGGCTATAAACAGGAAGTACCAGGTAATATCATGGCTATATACAGGGAGTACCAGGTAATAACATGGCTATATACAAGGAGTACCAGGTAATAACATGGCTATATACAGGGATTACCAGGTAATAACATGGCTATATACAGGGAGTAACAGGTAATAACATGGCTATAAACAGGAAGTACCAGGTAATAACATGGCTATATACAGGGAGTACCAGGTAATAACATGGGCATATACAGGGAGTACCAGGTAATAACATGGCTATATACAGAGAGGTAATAACATGGCTATATACAGGGAGTACCAGGTAATAACATGGCTATATAAAGGGAGTATCAGGTAGTTGAGGTAACATGTACCATATGTAGGGGTTAAAGTGTCTAGTCAATCAAGATAGATAATAAACACAGTAACAGCAGCGTATGTGAAGAGTGTGTGTGAGTGTGGCGTCAATATGCAAGTGTGCTTGTTTTGCATGTGGGAGAATGTGTGGTGTAGTACGTGTGATTGTGTGGGTAGAGTCTAGTGAGTGTGTGGGTAGAGTCTAGTGAGTGTGTGGGTAGAGTCTAGTCAGTGTGTGGGTAGAGTCTAGTCAGTGTGTGATTAGAGACTAGTCAGTGTGTGGGTAGAGTCTAGTGAGTGTGTGGGTAGAGTCTAGTGAGTGTGTGTGTAGAGTCTAGTGAGTGTGTGGGTAGAGGCTAGTGAGTGTGTGGGTAGAGACTAGTGAGTGTGTGGGTAGATTCTAGTGAGTGTGTGGGTAGAGACTAGTGAGTGTGTGGGTAGAGTTTAGTCAGTGTGTGGGTAGAGGCTAGTGAGTGTGTGGGTAGAGACTAGTGAGTGTGTGGGTAGATTCTAGTGAGTGTGTGGGTAGAGAATAGTGAGTGTGTTAGTAGATTTTAGTGAGTGTGTGGGTAGAGTCTAGTGAGTGTGTGGGTAGAGTCTAGTGAGTGTGTGGGTAGAATCTAGTAAGTGTGTGGGTAGAATCTAGTCAGTGTGTGATTAGAAACTAGTCAGTGTTTGGGTAGAGTCTAGTCAGTGTGTGGGTAGAGTCTAGTCAGTGTGTGGGTAGAGGCTAGTGAGTGTGTGGGTAGAGCCTAGTGAGTGTGTGGGTAGAGTCTACTGAGTGTGTGGGTAGAGTCTAGTCAGTGTGTGATTAGAGACTAGTCAGTGTGTGGGTAGAGGCTAGTGAGTGTATGGGTAGAGTCTAGTGATTGTGTGGATAGAGTCTAGTGAGTGTGTGGGTAGAGTCTAGTATGTGTGTGGGTAGAGACTAGTCAGTGTGTGGGTAGAGTCTAGTCAGTGTGTGGGTAGAGTCTAGTCAGTGTCTGGGTAGAGTCTAGTCAGTGTTTGGGTAGAGTCTAGTCAGTGTGTGGGTAGAGTCAGTGTGTGGGTAGAGTCTAGTGAGTGTGTGGGTAGAGTCTAGTCAGTGTGTGGGTAGAGTCTAGTGAGTGTGTGAGTAGAGTCTAGTCAGTGTGTGGGTAGAGACTAGTCAAATAAAATAAAATCCAATTTATTCATATAGCCCTTCGTACATCAGCTGATATCTCAAAGTGCTGTACAGAAAACCAGCCTAAAACCCCAAACAGCAAGCAATGCAGGTGTAGAAGCACTGTGGCTAGGAAAAACTCCCTAGAAAGGCCAAAACCAGGGAAGAAACCTAGAGAGGAACCAGGCTATGTGGGGTGGCCAGTCCTCTTCTGGCTGTGCCGGGTGGAGATTATAACAGAACATGGCCAAGATGTTCAAATGTTCATAAATGACCTGCATGGTCCAATAATAATAAGGCAGAACAGTTGAAACTGGAGCAGCAGCACGGCCAGGTGGACTGGGGACAGCAAGGAGTCATCATGTCAGGTAGTCCTGAGGCATGGTCCTAGGGCTCAGGTCCTCCGAGAGAGAGAAAGAAAGAGAAAAAGAGAGAATTAGAGAGAGCACACTTAAATTCACACAGGACACCGAATAGGACAGGAGAAGTACTCCAGATATAACAAACTGACCCTAGCCCCCCGACACATAAACTACTGCAGCATAAATACTGGATGCTGAGACAGGAGGGGTCAGGAGACAATGTGGCCCCATCCAAGGAAACCCCCGGACAGGGCCAAACAGGAAGGATATAACCCCACCCACTTTGCCAATGCACAGCCCCCACACCACTAGAGGGATATCTTCAACCACCAACTTACCATCCTGAGACAAGGCCGAGTATAGCCCACAAAGATCTCCCCCACGGCACAACCCAAGGGTGGGGGGGGGGCGCCAACCCAGACAGGAAGATCACATCAGTGACTCAACCCACTCAAGTGACACCCCCCCCCCAGGGACAGTATGAAAGAGCCCCAGTAAGCCAGTGACTCAGCCCCTGTAATAGTGGAAAGAGGTGGAAAGAGGGGCACCGGCCAGGCAGAGACAGCAAGGGCGGTTCGTTGCTCCAGAGCCTTTCCATTCACCTTCCCACTCCTGGGCCAGACTACACTCAATCATATGACCCACTGAAGAGATGAGTCTTCAGTAAAGACTTAAAGGTTGAGACCGAGTTTGCGTCTCTTACATGGGTAGGCAGACCATTCCATAAAAATGGAGCTCTATAGGAGAAAGCCCTGCCTGCAGCTGTTTGCTTAAAAAATCTAGGGACAATTAGGAGGCCTGCGTCTTGTGACCGTAGCATACGTGTAGGTATGTACGGCAGGACCAAATCAGAGAGATAGGTAGGAGCAAGCCCATGTAATGCTTTGTAGGTTAGCAGTAAAACCTTGAAATCAGCCCTTGCCTTGACAGTAAGCCAGTGTAGGGAGGCTAGCACTGGAGTAATATGATCAACTTTTTTGGTTCTAGTCAGGATTCTAGCAGCCGTATTTAGCACTAACTGAAGTTTATTTAGTGCTTTATCCGGGTAGCCGGAAAGTAGAGCATTGCAGCAGTCTAACCTAGAAGTGACAAAAGCATGGATTAATTTTTCTGCACCATTTTTGGACAGAAAGTTTCTGATTTTTGCAATGTTCTTGATATGCCGTACATACCTACACGTCTTGATATGTTCTTCAAAAGAGAGATCAGGGTCCAGAGTAACGCCGAGGTCCTTCACAGTCTTATTTGAGACGACTGTACAACCATTAAGATTAATTGTCAGATTCAACAGAAGATCTCTTTGTTTCTTGGGACCTAGAACAAGCATCTTTGTTTTGTCCGAGTTTAAAAGTAGAAAGTTTGCAGCCATCCACTTCCTTATGTCTGAAACACATGCTTCTAGCGAGGGCATTTTTGGGGCTTCACCATGTTTCATTGAAATGTACAGCTGTGTGTCATCCGCATAGCAGTGAAAGTTAACATTATGTTTTCGAATGACATCCCCAAGAGGTAAAATATATAGTGAAAACAATAGTGGTCCTAAAATGGAACCTTGAGGAACACCGAAATGTACAGTTTATTTGTCAGAGGACAAACCATTCACAGAGACAAACTGATATCTTTCCGACAGATAAGATCTAAACCAGGCCAGAACTTGTCCGTGTAGACCAATTTGGGTTTCCAATCTCTCCAAAAGAATGTGGTGATCGATGGTATCAAAAGCAGCACTAAGGTCTAGGAGCACGAGGACAGATGCAGAGCCTCGGTCTGATGCCATTAAAAGGTCATTTACCACATTCACAAGTGCAGTCTCAGTGCTATGATGGGGTCTAAAACCAGACTGAAGCATTTTGTATGCATTGTTTGTCTTCAGGAAGGCAGTGAGTTGCTGCGCAACAGCCTTTTCTACAATTTTTGAGAGGAATGGAAGATTCGATATATGCCGATAGTTTTTTACATTTTCTGGGTCAAGGTTTGGCTTTTTCAAGAGAGGCTTTATTACTGCCACTTTTAGTGAGTTTGGTACACATCCGGTGGATAAAGAGCCGTTTATTATGTTCAATATAGGAGGGCCAAGCACAGGAAGCAGCTATTTCAGTAGTTTAGTTGGAATAGGGTCCAGTATGCAGCTTGAAGGTTTAGAGGCCATGATTATTTTCATCATTGTGTCAAGAGATATAGTACTAAAACACTTGAGCGTCTCTCTAGATCCTAGGTCCTGGCAGAGTTGTGCAGACTCAGGACAACTGAGCTTTGAAGGAATACGCAGATTTAAAGAGGAGTCCGTAATTTGCTTTCTAATAATCATGATCTTTTCCTCAAAGAAGTTCATGAATTTATCACTGCTAAAGTGAAAGCCATCCTCTCTTGGGGAATGCTGCTTTTTAGTTAGCTTTGCGACAGTATCAAAAAGGAATTTCGGATTGTTCTTTTTTTCCTCAATTAAGTTAGAAAAATAGGATGATCGAGCAGCAGTGAGGGCTCTTCGATAATGCACGGTACTGTCTTTCCAAGCTAGTCGGAAGACTTTCAGTTTGGTGTGGCGCCATTTCCGTTCCAATTTTCTGGAAGCTTGCTTCAGAGCTCGGGTATTTTCTGTGTACCAGGGAGCTAGTTTCTCATGATAAATGTTTTTAGTTTTTAGGGGTGCAACTGCATCTAGGGTATTGCACAAGGTTAAATTGAGTTCCTCAGTTAGGTGGTTAACTGATTTTTGTCCTCTGGCGTCCTTGGGTAGACAGAGGGAATCTGGAAGGACATCAAGGAATCTTTGTGTTGTCTGTGAATTTATAGCACAACTTTTGATGTTCCTTGGTTGGGTTCTGAGCAGATTATTTGTTGCAATTGCAAACGTAATAAAATGGTGGTCCGATAGTCCAGGATTATGAGGAAAAACATTAAGATCCACAACATTTATTCCATGGGACAAAACTAGGTCCAGAGTATGACTGTGACAGTGAGAACCTTTAAGATGTTACTTTAAGATGTAACTTCTCTGGTTAAAACCATGTCTGAACCTTTAAGATTTTACAGAATAAGACTAAACCTTTCAGATGTCACAGAACATGACTAAGATGTTACAGAACATGACTAAGATGTTAAAGAAAATGACTAAACCTTTAAGATGTTACAGAACATGACTAAGATGTTACTGAACATGACTAAGATGTTACAGAACATGACTAAACCTTTAAGATGCTACAGAACATGACTAAACCTTTCAGATGTTACAGAACATGACTAAGATGTTACTGAACAGGACTAAACCTTTAAGATGTTACAAAACACGACTAAACCTTTAAGATGTTACTGAACAGGACTAAACCTTTAAGATGTTACAGAATATGACTAAGATGTTACAGAACATGACTAAACCTTTAAGATGCTACAGAACATGACTAAACCTTTCAGATGTTACTGAACATGACTAAGATGTTACAGAACATGACTAAACCTTTAAGATGTCACAGAACATGACTAAGATGTTACAGAACATGACTAAGATGTTACAGAACATGACTAAACCTTTAAGATGTTACAGAACATGACTAAGATGTTACTGAACATGACTAAGATGTTACTGAACATGACTAAACCTTTAAGATGTTACTGAACATGACTAAGATGTTACAGAACATGACTAAGATGTTACAGAACATGACTAAACCTTTGAGATGTTACTGAACATGACTAAGATGTTACTGAACATGACTAAGATGTTACTGAACATGACTAAACCTTTAAGATGTTACTGAACATGACTAAGATGTTACTGAACATGACTAAGATTTTACTGAACATGACTAAACCTTTAAGATGTTACAGAACATGATTAAGATGTTACAGAACATGACTAAACCTTTAAGATGTTACAGAACATGACTAAGATGTTACTGAACAGGACTAAACCTTTAAGATGTTACAAAACACGACTAAACCTTTAAGATGTTACTGAACAGGACTAAACCTTTAAGATGTTACAGAATATGACTAAGATGTTACTGAACATGACTAAACCTTTAAGATGTTACAGAACATGACTAAACCTTTAAGATGTTACAGAACATGACTAAGATGTTACTGAACATGACTAAGATGTTACAGAACATGACTAAGATGTTACAGAACATGACTAAACCTTTAAGATGTTACTGAACATGACTAAGATGTTACTGAACATGACTAAACCTTTAAGATGTTACAGAACATGACTAAGATGTTACAGAACATGACTAAACCTTTAAGATGTTACTGAACATGACTAAACCTTTAAGATGTTACAGAACATGACTAAGATGTTACAGAACATGACTAAGATGTTACAGAACATGACTAAGATGTTACTGAACATGACTAAACCTTTAAGATGTTACAGAACATGACTAAGATGTTACAGGACATGACTAAACCTTTAAGATGTTACAGAACATGACTAAGATGTTACAGAACATGACTAAACCTTTAAGATGTTACTGAACATGACTAAACATTTAAGAGGTTACAGAACATGACTAAGATGTTACTGAACATGACTAAACCTTTAAGATGTTACAGAACATGACTAAGATGTTACAGAACATGACTAAGATGTTACAGAACATGACTAAACCTTTAAGATGTTACAGAACATGACTAAACCTTTAAGATGTTACAGAACATGACTAAGATGTTACAGAACATGACTAAACCTTTAAGATATTACTGAACATGCCATTGTAAAAATACAAAAAATCACTGACACATGGAATTAACTTTCTATTTATTTTTGTATTTTTTTTACAATAATGTTTAATAGTTTGTTGTATTACATTGTTGTTGTATTACATTGCTGTTTTTAATTTTTTGTATCTTGTCTTGTTTCATTGTATGTAATGGCAGAGATGAGCGATGAATAAATTACAACCATAATCATATTCATATGAACAGAAATATATGCATTGTTATATAAAGACATGTCCAGATATTGTGGCCAAGGTTTAGCAAATGTTTGTTTTTATTTACATCATCACAATTAAACTTGGGTGGGCAGGAGGGGTGTTTGCTCTGCTCTGCACTCCTCTCCAGCCCTCTCTCCTTCTCTCCTCTCCCCTGCTCTCCTCTTCTCCTCTCCTCTCCCCTGCTCTCCAGTCATCTCTTCTCCTCTCTACTGCTCTCCTCTCCTCCTATCTTCTCCTCTCCCATCCTCTCCTCTCCTTCTCTCCTTTCGTCCTGTCTTCTCCTCTCCAGCCAGCTCTCTCCTCTTCCCCTCTCGTCCTATCTTCTCCTCTCCAGCCCTCTCTCCATCTCTCCTCTCGTCCTATCTTCTCCAGCCCTCTCTCCTCTTCTCCTCTCGTCCAACATTCTCCTCTCCAGCCATCTCTCTCCTCTTCCCCTCTCGTCCTATCTTCTCCTCTCCAGCCCTCTCTCCTTCTCTCCTCTCGTCCTATCTTCTCCTCTCCAGCCATCTCTCTCCTCTTCCCCTCTCGTCCTATCTTCTCCTCTCCAGCCCTCTCTCCTTCTCTCCTCTCGTCCTATCTTCTCTTCTCCAGCCCTCTCTCCTTATCCCCTCTCGTCCTATCTTATCCAGCCCTCTCTCCTTATCTCCTCTCGTCCTATCTTATCCTCTCCAGCCCTCTCTCCTCTTCTCCTCTCGTCCTATCTTCTCCAGCCCTCTCTCCTCCTCTCCTCTCGTCCTATCTTCTCCAGCCATCTCTCCTTCTCTCCTCTCCCCTCCTCTCCTCTCGTCCTATCTCCAGCCCTCCCTCCTTCTCTCCTCTCGTCTCTCCTCTCGTCCTATCTTCTCCAGCCCTCTCAACTTCTCTCCTCTCTCCTCTCTCTCCTCTTCTCTCCTCTCCCCTCCTCTCCTCTCCTTCTCTCCTCTCGTCCTATCTTCTCTTCTCCAGCCCTCTCCTTCTCTCCTCTCGTCCTATCTTCTCTTCTCCAGCCCTCTCTCCTCTTTTCCTCTCGTCCTATCTTCTCCTCTCCAGCCCTCTCTCCTCCTCTCCTCTCGTCCTATATTCTCCTCTCCAGCCCTCTCTCCTCTTCTCCTCTCGTCCTATCTTCTCCTCTCCAGCCTTCTCTCCTCTAATTGTCTCTCTCTCCCTCAGAACAGTTGAAACTGGAGCAGCAGCACAGCCAGGTGGACTGGGGACAGCAAGGAGTCATCATGCCAGGTAGTCCTAAGGCATGGTCCTAGGGCTTATGTCCTCAAAGAGAGAGAAAGAAAGAGAGAAAGAGAGAATTAGAGAGAGCATACTTAAATTCACACTGGATAAGACAGGAGAAATACTCCAGATATAACAGACTGACCCTAGCCCCCCCGACGCATAAATACTGGAGGCTGAGACAGGAGCGGTCAGGAGACACTGTGGCCCCATCCGACGATACCCCCGGACAGGGCCAAACAGGCAGGATATAACCCCACCCACTTTGCCAAAGCACAGCCCCCACACCACTAGAGGGATATCTTCAACCACCAATTTACCATCCTGAGACAAGGCCGAGTATAGCCCACAAAGATCTCCAGTAAGCCAGTGACTCAGCACCTATAATAGGGTTAGAGGCAGAGAATCCCAGTGGAGAGAGGGGAACCAGCCAGGCAGAGACAGCAAGGGTGGTTCGTTGCTCCAGTGCCTTTCCATTCACCTTCACACGCATGGGCCAGACTACACTTAATCATATGACCCACGGAAGAGATGAGTCTTCAATAAAGACTTAAAGGTTGAGACCTTGGATAAGTCTCACATGGATAAGCAGACCATTCCACAAAAATGGTGCTCTGTAGGAGAAAGCCCTGCCTCCAGCTGTTTGCTTAGAAATTCTAGGGACGGTACGGAGGCCTGCATCTTTTGACTGTAGCGTACATGTAAGTATGTACGGCAGGACCAAATCGGAAAGATAGGTAGGAGCAAGCTTTGTAGGTTAGCAGTAAAACCTTGAAATCAGCCCTAGCCTTAACAGGAAGCCAGTGTAGAGAGCACTGGAGTAATATGATCAAATGTTTTTGTTCTAGTCAGGATTATAGCATCGGTATTTAGCATCTTGACTCGAACCCCAAACAATAAGACTGTTGTGATGTCATTATTCTGTCTCAACCGTTAATATTTGCACCTTTTCATTATATTATAACGTCATTATTTGGTCGTCAATATTTGCACCTTTTCTAACTTGCCTCCATGTCACCTGTTCTCCCTGCCCTGTCAGCATCCTCATGCTGTCTCTCTCCCTGCCCTGTCAGCATCCTCATGCTCTCTCTCTCTGCCCTGTCAGCATCCTCATGCTCTCTCTCTCTCTGCCCTGTCAGCATCCTCATGCTCTCTCTCTCAATGCCCTGTCAGCATCCTCATGCTCTCTCTCTCTCTGCCCTGTCAGCATCCTCATGCTCTCTCTCTCCCTGCCCTGTCAGCATCCTCATGCTCTCTCTCTCTCTGCCCTGTCAGCATCCTCATGCTCTCTCTCTCCCTGCCCTGTCAGCATCCTCATGCTCTCTCTCTCCCTGCCCTGTCAGCATCCTCATGCTCTCTCTCTCCCTGCACTGTTAGCATCCTCATGCTCTCTCTCTGCCCTGTCAGCTCTCTCTCTCCCTGCCCTGTCAGCATCCTCATGCTCTCTCTCTCTGCCCCATCTGCATCCTCATGCTCTCTCTCTCCCTGCCCTGTCGCCATCCTCATGCTCTCTCTCTCCCTGCCCCGTTTGCATCCTCATGCTTTCTCTCTCCCTGCCCTGTCACCATCATCATGCTCTCTTTCTCTGCCCTGTCTGCATCCTCATGCTCTCTCTCTCTGCCCCGTCTGCGTCCTCATGCTCTCGCTCTCTCTCCCTGCGCTGTCGGCATCCTCATGCTCTCTCTCTCTCTCCCTGCGCTGTCGGCATCCTCATGCTCTCTCTCTCTCTCCCTGCTTATTCGTAACCAACAACTACAGGTCAGTTGCAATGATTAATTATGATGTCGTAGGGACAACACCAACACGGCGACATCAAATATTGATTCTCAAGACGCTTAAGCGTTCAGCTTATTATAGAGAAGGACACTCAACAAGCACAGCACTTACACAAATTACTGATGATTGGCTGACAGAAATTGACGATAAAATGATTGTGGGGGCTGTCTTGACTTTTTTCAATCTTTACTAACGAGTTAAGCCAGTGTGTCAATGTATGCGGATGAGGGGTGAAAGCCACTGGCTTTGAGTAAAGAGTTTATATGTAGGGGGGTGAGGGGTGAAAGCCACTGGCTTTGAGTAAAGAGTTTCTATGTAGGGGGGTGACTCAACACTTAATAAAGTGTTGCAGTTAGTTTCAGAGTGGCTGGCAAGGAATGTTAGTCCTAATATTTCCAAAACTAAAAGCATTGTATATGGGACAAATCATTCACTAAACCCTAAACCTCAACTACATCTTGTAATCAATAATGTGAATAATGTGGAAATGGGATTTTGTGTTGTAGATATGTGGTCATGGAGTAGGGGGCTGAGGGCCTGAGGGCACACACTCAGTGTGCTGTGAAATCTGTTGATTTGTATTGTAATGTTTTTCAAATTGGTATAACTGCCTTAATTATGCCGGACCCCAGGAAGAGTAGCTGCTACCAAATAGTAATACAGAACTCAATGTGGCGTGATTCAGGAAATTCGGGTGTGAAACTACGTGGTGTGAGTCAAGACAGACATCTCCAGATGAGATCAACCTTGAAGAAAGACAGAGAGCTGTCATAAAGCATCGAGGTGACACGCCAGAATAGACTAACCCCAGAAGAAAGAACCTGTTAATTAAACCCGAACTAAACAATGTTTCTGGTGAGAGAGAGCAGCTGTTGGGTGAACAACAGCTCCATTGTCTCGTCTGTAGATCACTTCCTGACAGTGAAACATACTGTACTGTACTGTCATCACTCTTTACAGGTACCAGAATTCCTCACATCCAAATTAGCCTACGTATCAACATGTTTTAGGTTAATGAGAAAGATATCAACAAGATAAGGTAAACGCAGTAAGGAAACGGTTGTGAAGGTACCCAGGAGAGGGTTAGAGGTTGATCTGGGAAATGTCCAACCAGGGCTGATAGAAGACTCCTTTGTAGTGTTTTAGTCTTTGAGAGGGGTCAAACAGGTTGTCCTACGTGTCATTCCGCGAGGGCAGCTATGCATGGTGTATGTGTGTGTGTTTCTCTTGAAGAGGGCTCAAGGAAGTTAGCCTACCTCTCATAACTTCAATACAGAACTCAATGTGGCGTGATTCAGGACATTCTGCTGTGAAGCCTCCTGCTGTGAGTCAAGACTGAGGCATCTAATATTGACTGGTGACTTTTAGTCTATTTTTGCTTCCTTCAGGTGAACCTCATCAGGAGGAGCCTGAGAACAATGTAGAGGACATTGTTGTGTTGTCTGAATATTGACATTAGTGTCATCAATTCTCTTCCTCATTCCTCTTTATCATCTAATTGTTTGACTCAGAAGATTTTCAAACACACCTCACTCACGTACACAATGAGCCTCTGTGGTGACATTGTCAACCATTTCACAATGACACTATGAATCTTCCTAGAAGGACAAGCTCTACTTCCTCCTCTGCCTGGAGCATCAAGAATGATGAAGAGTGACAGAGAGTAACAGAAAGTGACGGAGAGTGACAGAGAGTGACAGAGAGTGACGGAGAGTGACGGAGAGTGACGGAGAGTGACTGAGCGTGACGGAGAGTGACGGAAAGTGACGGAGAGTGACGGAGAGTGACTGAGCGTGACGGAGAGTGACGGAGAGTGACAGAGAGTGACGGAGAGTGACTGAGCGTGATGGAGAGTGACGGAGAGTGACGGAGAGTGACGGAGAGTTGCGGAGAGTTGCGGAGAGTGACGGAGAGTGACGGAAAGTGACTGAGCGTGACTGAGCGTGACGGAGATGACAGAGAGTGACGGAGAGTGACAGAAAGTGACAGAGAGTGGTGCCGGTAAATTCCAACGTGCATCACTGGAGAATCAACTTGATGATCTCCTTTCGGGACTATCCTGCCAATGGGACATTGAATTCTGAAATCTTGTGTTTCACCAACGACACTGATAATATACATTTGGAGTGGTTTTCCGTGCACCGGCAGGACAGAACAGCTACGTCTGGTAAGACGAGGGGTGGGGGTGTGTCTATTTGTCAATAACAGCTGGTGCTCGATGTCTAATATTAAGGAAGTCTCGAGGTATTGTTCGCCTGAGGTAGAGTACCTCATGATAAGTTGTAGACCACACTATCTACCAGGTGAGTTTTCATCTAAATTTTTCATAACCGTCTTTTTACCACCACAAACCGATGCTGACACTGAGACCCACTCAACTCACTCGAAGCCATAAGCAAACAAGGAAATGCTCATCAAGAATACCTCATTTCTACCAGCATGTCACATGTGCAAGCAGAGGGAAAAAACTCTAGAGCACCTTTACTCCACACACAGAGATGCGTACAAAACCATAATTCTGTCCTCCTCATTCCTGCTTACAAGCAGCAATGTAAGCAGGGAGTACCGGAGACTGCACAAGAACATTAAGGTAACCTGCCTAAATGACAACCGCTCCGTAGCACTCACGTCGGTAGCCATGAAGTGCTTTGAAGTGCTCACATCAACAACATCATTCCAGAAACCTTAGACCCACTCTAATTTGCATTCCACCCCAACAGATCCACAGATGATCTCAATCTCAATCACACTCCACACTGGCCTTTCCCAACTGTACAAAAGAAACACCTATGTGAGAATGCTGTTCATTAACTACAGCTCAACACTCAACAACATAGTGCCAACAAATGATCACTAAGCTAAGGACCCAGGGACTAAATAACTCCCTCTGCAACTGGATCCTGGACCTCCTGGCAGGCTGCCCCCAGCCTAAGTTGAACAATAGCCTCTCTCCTCTCTATCACTTCTCAGATGGAGACATATATCCCAGTTAACCAACCATCGCTCATCTCTCAGATGGAGGTATATCCCAATTAACCAATAGCCTCTCTCCTCTCTCTAAAATCTCAGAAGTAGACATATCCCAGGTAACCAATAGCCTCTCTCACCTATCTCTCACCTCTCAGATAGAGACAAATCCCAGTTAACCAATAGCATCTCTCTCCTCTCTCTCACCTCTCAGATAGAGACATATCCCAGTTAAACAACAGTCTCTCTCACCTCTCAGATAGAGACATATCCCAGTTAACCAATAGCCTCTCTCTCCTCTCTCTCACCTCTCAGATGGAGACATATCCCAGTTAACCAATAGCCTCTCTCTCCTCTCTCTCACCTCTCGGATGGAGACATATCCCAGTTAACCAATAGCCTCTCTCACCTCTCTCTCGCCTCTCAGATAGAGACATATCCCAGTCAACCAATAGCCTCTCTCTCCTCTCTCAGATGGACATATATCCCAGTTAACTACGGCAGTAAAGGAATGTGAGGACTGAATAGAGCAATTGTTAGGAATATTATGATTAAATGACTGAACAATATTCTCATTTGGAACTGTAACTTAGTAAACTTACTCTGTTTTATTATATCTGATTAACAAAATGAGTTCATAAGAAGGGATTGTGTGACACAGACAAGGAGTAATTTAATATAACGAACACCATTCCATAGTAGTCTGGAGAGGAGTGGGTTAAGTAAGCACATAGGGTCTTTAACCTATGATTGAACCAACGAAACTGAGCTCTGGGGTGTTTTAGATAAGGCAGTGAGTGCATTCCTAGATTTTCTGTTAATTAGCTAAGTTAGCTAAGTGGTGATCGATAATGGTGAGGAATCAAGAGTTAATTCAGTTATGTTGTGTGACCTGTGAGTGTGTTAGTGAGTTGGAATGACCTTTTAAACTCACTTAATTCTAAGTCGGGAGGAGGGGATTCATTCTAGAAGGAATGAAATGACGTTATGTTATTGTATATAAACTGTTGCTCGTGGAAACGTGGCAGCGTGCTCCGAGAATAGAAACTGTTACCTATTGTTGATAAGACTGGTCTCCGTCTATTTTATGCAAACAAGAATCTTACAAATCCTCATAAAATAGATTAAGGGAATTAAATTAATGAAAACATATTGGAATAATTAAATTACAGTAACAGCAAAAATAAAACATTTATGAGTGAATTCAGTTGATTGGGGGAAAAGCCCATGGCCAACAAACATGTTATCTTGTCTGTTGACCAGTCTTTCCACAGGTAGAATAGAACAGGTAGAGTTGAGCCAATTAAAGACTCTTGTTTGACCAGCCTTAAGTGTCATGACAGATGAACTTCCTTATAGAGTGAGTGATGTCAGTGCTTCATCAGTCCTTACTGGCATCATATTTCTCCCTCTATCCTGAGCATCAAGAATGTTTAGTGTCCGTGACAGTAGACAACCATTCAACATATTTCCTTTAAACACGTTTCCTGGACATCAATTCACAGGTACCGGTCATCCTCTCATCACAACTGGCCTACTTATCAAAACATTGTATATACGTTTTATGTGACCACACCAGCCCCAAGATCCTCTCTCATCGCCAATGATTATGTCAATCTTTAATTCAAATCTAGAAGCAATGTGTAACGGTTTTCTTCTGGTGAAAGAGAGGCGGACCAAAATGCAGCGTGGTTAGTTTTGTACATCTTTAATAAAGATGAAAATACAACAATCTACAAAACAAGAACCGTGAAAAAACCAAAACAGTCCTATTTGGTGCCACAAACACAAAGACATGAACAATCACCCACAAAACCCAACACAAAACAGGCTACCTAAATATTGTTCCCAATCAGAGACAATGACTAACACCTGCTTCTGATTGAGAACCATATCAGGCCAAACATAGAAATAGACAAACCAGACACACAACATAGAATACCCACCCAGCTCACGTCCTCACCCAGCTCACGTACTGACCAACACTAAAACAAGGAAAACACACACGAACGATGGTCAGAACGTGACAGTACCCCCCCCCCCCCCCAAGGTGCGGACTCCGAACGCACAACCTAAACCTATAGGGGAGGGTCTGGGTGGGCATCTGTCCGCGGTGGCGGCTCTGGCGCTGGACGTGGACCCCACTCCATAATTGTCTTAGTCCACCTCCTTAGCGTCCCTTGAGTGGCGACCCTCGCCACTAACCTTGTCCTAGGAACCCTAACAACGGGCCCCACTGGACTGAGGGGCAGCTCCGGACTTAGGGGAAGCTCGGGACTGAGTGGAAGCTCAGGCAGGTTGATGGATCTGGCAGATCCTCGCTGGCTGGTGGTTCTGGCAGATCCTGGCTGACTGGTGGTTCCGGCAGATCCTGGCTGACTGGTGGTTCCGGCAGATCCTGGCTGACTGGTGGTTCCGGAAGATCCTGGCTGACTGGTGGTTCCGGCAGATCCTGGCTGACTGGCGGATCCTGGCTGACTGGCGGATCCTGGCAGATCCTGGCTGACTGGCGGATCCAGGCTGACTGGCGGATCCTGGCAGACTGGCGGCGCTGGGCAGACGGGTGACTCTGATGGCGCTGGGCAGACGGGAAGCTCCTGCAATGCTGGAGAGGAAGGCTCTGGCAGCGCTGGACTGAGGGGCTCTGGCGCCTCTGGACTGAGGGGCTCTGGCGCCTCTGGACTGAGGGGCGGAAACTCTGGTAGCGCCGGACAGGCGGGAGCACCTGCGTTGATGGGACGGAGAGACAGCCTGGTGCGGGGTGCCGGCACTGGTGGTACCGGGCTGGGGACACGCACCTCAGGGCGAATGCCTTGCATACTACGCCAAATCAACTGCTCTCTTTCTTCACACTCCCCCAATTCTATTAACACCTCCTTGAGTGTCTCCTCATCTACCATCCATTCACTCTCCTCTGTTCTGTCCAATAACTCCTCTACCCTCTCAGACTCAGCCCTCAGCTTCGTCGATAGCTCCGATAACATCCATGGCTCCTTACGGTAAACAGGGGGAGTTGGCTCAGGTCTGGCTCCTGACTCTGCCACACTCTCCCTGTGCCTCCCCCAATACATTTTTGGGGCTGCCTCTCGGGCTTCCAGCCGCTCTGCCGTGCTAACTCCTCATAATGCCGCCTCTCTGCTTTCGCTGCCTCCAGCTCGGCTTTGGGGCGGCAATATTCCCCTGGCTCTGCCCAGGGTCCTTTCCCGTCAAGGATCTCCTCCCAAGTCCATTTCTCCAAATAGTGCAGCCTCTCCCACTGCTGCTTCTCCTGCTGCTGATTTTGCTGCTGCTGCTGTTGCTCCTGCTGCACCTGTCGCTTCTCCTGCTGCTGCTGTTGCTGCTGCCTCTGTTTACCACGCCGCTTGGTCCTTGGTTGGTGGGTGAGTCTGTAACGGTTTTCTTCTGGTGAAAGAGAGGCGGACCAAAATGCAGCGTGGTTAGTTTTGTACATCTTTAATAAAGATGAAAATACAACAATCTACAAAACAAGAACCGTGAAAAAAACCAAAACAGTCCTATTTGGTGCCACAAACACAAAGACAGGAACATTCACCCACAAAACCCAACACAAAACAGGCTACCTAAATATGGTTCCCAATCAGAGACAATGACTAACACCTGCATCTGATTGAGAACCATATCAGGCCAAACATAGAAATAGACAAACCGGACACACAACATAGAATGCCCACCCAGCTCACGTCCTGAACAACACTAAAACAAGGAAAATACACACGAACGATGGTCAGAACGTGACACAATGAAGCATGACGGTATGTTGGTGGTTGAAGATATCCCTCTAGTGGTGTGGGGGCTGTGCTTTGGCAAAGTGGGTGGGGTTATATCCTTCCTGTTTGGCCCTGTCCGGGGGTGTCCTCGGATGGGGCCACAGTGTCTCCTGACCCCTCCTGTCTCAGCCTCCAGTATTTATGCTGCAGTAGTTTATGTGTCGGGGGGCTAGGGTCAGTTTGTTATATCTGGAGTACCTCTCCTGTCCTATTCGGTGTCCTGTGTGAATCTAAGTGTGCATTCTCTAATTCTCTCCTTCTCTCTTTCTTTCTCTCTCTCGGAGGACCTGAGCCCTAGGACCATGCCCCAGGACTACCTGACATGATGACTCCTTGCTGTCCCCAGTCCACCTGGCCGTGCTGCTGCTCCAGTTTCAACTGTTCTGCCTTATTATTATTGGACCATGCTGGTCATTTATGAACATTTGAACATCTTGGCCATGTTCTGTTATAATCTCCACCCGGCACAGCCAGAAGAGGACTGGCCACCCCACATAGCCTGGTTCCTCTCTAGGTTTCTTCCTAGGTTATGGCCTTTCTAGGGAGTTTTTCCTAGCCACCGTGCTTCTACACCTGCATCGCTTGCTGTTTGGGGTTTTAGGCTGGGTTTCTGTACAGCACTTTGAGATATCAGCTGATGTACGAAGGGCTATATAAATAAATTTGATTTGATTTGATTTGATTTGATTTGATTTGATGACAATATGACAGCAAAGTTGATTGGAGGCCCACAGCCATTAAATAACTCTAGTTATGTGACAAGTTGGCAGGTTGCCTAGTGGTTAGAGATTTGGACTAATAATTGAAATGTTGCCAGATTGAATCCTGGAGCTGACAAGGTAAACATTTCTCCCTCTACCCCTGAAAAAGGTTGTTGACCCACTGTTCCTAGGCCATCAATGAAAGTAAGAATTTGTTCTGAGCTGAATTGCCAAGTTAAAAATAAATAAAGTCTTTACACGGATATGATGTTATTACTGTACGAAAGAATGTGTTCTCCGTGACTTTCCTTGTTAAATCAACTTCCTGAATGATGTCACACTTCACAGGCTCCAGTCTACCTCCCACCAAGATTAGCCTCCACGTCAACATGTTTTGGGTGAGTGTTGTGAAGGTACACAGGAAAGGAGGAGAAGATTCATCAGGGTAACACAAAGGACTTGTGTAACAGAGTTGTACTTCCTGTAAAATGAATGACTGACACAGTTGTTGATATCGCTCTTCTTCCTCCATCCTGAGCAACAATAACGCTCTTCAAAATCATTTATGTAGGTTTTACGTGATGATACCATTCCCACGAGCCTCTCTCCCCTCTCAGATGGAGACATATCCCAGTTAACCAATAGTCTCTCTCTCCGCTTTCTCACCTCTCAGATGGAGACATATCCCAGTAAACCAATAGCCTCTCTCTCCTCTCTCTCACCTCTCTCTCACCTCTCAGATAGAGACATATCCCAGTATACCAATAGGTTATCTCTCCTCTCTCTCACGTCTCAGATAGAGACATATCCCAGTTAACCAATAGCCTCTCTCTCCTCTCTCTCACCTCTCAGATAGAGATATATCCCAGTTAACCAACAGCCTCTCTCACCTCTCAGATGGAGACATATCCCAGTAACCAATAGCCTCTCTCACCTCTCAGATGGAGACATATCCCAGTAAACCAATAGCCTCTCTCTCCTCTCTCTCACCTCTCTCTCACCTCTCAGATAGAGACATATCCCAGTAAACCAATAGTCCCTCTCTCCTCTCTCACCTCTCAGATGGAGACATATCCCAGTTAACCAATAGCATCTCTCTCCTCTCTCTCTCACCTCTCAGATGGTGACATATCCCAGTAACCAATAACCTCTCTCACGTCTCAGATAGAGACATATCCCAGTTAACCAATAGCCTCTCTCTCCTCTCTCACCTCTCAGAGGGAGACATATCCCAGTTAACCAACAGCCTCTCTCTCCTCTCTCTCACCTCTCAGATGGAGACATATCCCAGTTAACCAACAGCCTCTCTCTCCTCTCTCTCACCTCTCAGATGGAGACATATCCCAGTTAACCAACAGCCTCTCTCTCCTCTCTCTCACCTCTCAGATGGAGACATATCCCAGTTAACCAACAGCCTCTCTCTCCTCTCTCTAACCTCTCAGATGGACATATATCCCAGTAAACTACGGCAGTAAAGGAATGTGAGGACTGAATAGAACAATAAGGAAACATTTATGAGTGAATTCAGTTGATTGGGGGAAAAGCCCATGGCCAACAAACATGTTATCTTGTCTGTTGACCAGTCTTTCCACAGGTAGAATAGAACAGGTAGAGTTGAGCCAATTAAAGACTCTTGTTTGACCAGCCTTAAGTGTCATGACAGATGAACTTCCTTATAGAGTGAGTGATGTCATGCTTCATCAGTCCTTACTGGCATCATATTTCTCCCTCTATCCTGAGCATCAAGAATGTTTAGTGTCCGTGACAGTAGACAACCATTCAACATATTTCCTTTAAACACGTTTCCTGGACATCATTTCACAGGTACCGGTCATCCTCTCATCACAACTGGCCTACTTATCAAAACATTGTATATACGTTTTATGTGACCACACAAACCCCAAGATCCTCTCTCATCGCCAATAATTATGTCAATCTTTAATTCAAATCTAGAAGCAATGAAGCATGACAATATGACAGCAAAGTTGATTGGAGGCCCACAGCCATTAAATAACTCTAGTTATGTGACAAGTTGGCAGGTAGCCTAGTGGTTAGAGATTTGGACTAATAATTGAAATGTTGCCAGATTGAATCCTGGAGCTGACAAGGTAAACATCTGTCCCTCTACCCCTGAAAAAGGTTGTTGACCCACTGTTCCTAGGCCATCAATGAAAGTAAGAATTTGTTCTTATCTGAATTGCCAAGTTAAAAATAAATCAAGTCTTTACACGGATATGATGTTATTACTGTAAGAAAGAATGTGTTCTCCGTAACTTTCCTTGTTAAATAAACTTCCTGAATTATGTCACTCTTCACAGGTACTGGTCTTCCTCTCATCACAACTGGCCTACTTATCAAAACATTGTATATATGTGACCACACCAGCCCCAAGAGCCTCTCACGTCGACAATAATTATTTCAATATTTTTTTTGAGATTCCAGAAGCAATGAATCATGACAATGACAGCAACGTTGATCAGAGGCCCACGCCCAAAAAATACCTCAGATTTTTTGACAAGTCTTTACACGGATATAATGTTAATATAATGTTAATGTTAAGAATGAATGTGTTCTCCGTGACTTTCCTTGTTAAATCAACTTCCTGAATGATGTCACTCTTCAAAGGTTCCAGTCTACCTCCCACCAAGATTAGCCTCTATGTCAACATGTTTTGGGTGAGTGTTGTGAAGGTACACAGGAAAGGAGGAGAAGATTCATCAAGGTAACACAAAGGACTTGTGTAACAGAGTTGTACTTCCTGTAAAATGAATGACTGACACAGTTGATGATATCGTTCTTCTTCCTCCATCCTGAGCAACAATACCGCTCTTCAAAATGATTTATGTAGGTTTTACGTGATGATACCATTCCCACGAGCCTCTCTCACTTTTCAGATGGAGACATATCCCAGTTAACCAATAGCCTCTCTCTCCTCTCAGATGGAGACATATCCCAGTTAACCAATAGCCTTTCTCACCTCTCTCTCCCCTCTGAGATAGAAATATATCCCAGTTAACCAATAGCCTCTCTCTCCTCTCAGATGGAGACATATCCCAGTTAACCAATAGCCTCTCTCACCTCTCTCTCACCCCTCAGATAGAGACATTTCCCAGTTAACCAATAGCCTCTCTCTCCTCTCAGATGGAGGAGACATATCGCAGTTAACCAATAGCCTTTCTCTCCTCTCTCTCACCCCTCAGATAGAGACATTTCCCAGTTAACCAATAGCCTCTCTCCTCTCTCTCACCTCTCAGACGGAGAAATATATCCCAGTTAACCAATAGCCTCTCTCACCTCTCTCTCACCCCTCAGATGGAGACATATCGCAGTTAACCAATAGCCTTTCTCTCCTCTCTCTCACCCCTCAGATAGAGACATTTCCCAGTTAACCAACAGCCTCTCTCACCTCTCAGATGGAGAAATATATCCCAGTTAACCAATAGCCTCTCTCACCTTTCTATCACCCCTCAGATGGAGACATCACGCTGTTAACCAATAGCCTCTCTCCTCTCTCTCACCTCTCAGATGAAAACATATATCCCAGTTAACCAACAGCCTTTCTCACCTCTCTCTCACCTCTCTCTCTCCTCTCTCTCACCTCTCTCTCTCCTCTCTCTCACCTCTCAGATGGAGACATGTATCCCAGTTAACCAACAGCCTCTCTCTCCTCTCTCTCACCTCTCAGATGGAGACATATCCCAGTTAACCAATAGCCTCTCTCACCTCTCTCTCACCTCTCTCTCACCTCTCAGATGGACATATATCCCAGTTATCCAACAGCCTCTCTCTCCTCTCTCTCACCTCTCAGATGGAGACATATCCCAGTTAACCAATAGCCTCTCTCTCCTCTCTCTCACCTCTCAGATGGAGACATATCCCAGTTAACCAATAGCCTCTCTCACCTCTCTCTCTCCTCTCTCTCACCTCTCAGATGGACATATATCCCAGTTAACCAATAGCCTCTCTCACCTCTCTCTCTCCTCTCTCTCACCTCTCAGATGGACATATATCCCAGTTAACCAACAGCCTCTCTCTCCTCTCTCTAACCTCTCAGATGGACATATATCCCAGTTAACTACGGCAGTAAAGGAATGTGAGGACTGAATAGAGCAATTGTTAGGAATATTATGATTAAATGACTGAACAATATTCTCATTTGGAACTGTAACTTAGTAAACTTACTCTGTTTTATTATATCTGATTAACAAAATGAGTTCATAAGAATGGATTGTGTGACACAGACAAGGAGTAATTAAATATAACGAACACCATTCCAAACTAGTCTGGAGAGGAGTGGGTTAAGTAAGCAGATAGGGTCTTTAACCTATGATTGAACCAACAAAAGTGAGCTCTGGGGTGTTTTAGATAAGGCAGTGAGTGCATTCCTAGATTTTCTGTTAATTAGCTAAGTTAGCTAAGTGGTGATCGATAATGGTGAGGAATCAAGAGTTAATTCAGTTATGTTGTGTGACCTGTGAGTGTGTTAGTGAGTTGGAATGAACTTTTAAACTCACTTAATTCTAAGTCGGGAGGAGGGGATTCATTCTAGAAGGAATGAAATTACGTTATGTTATTGTATATAAACTGTTGATCGTGGTAACGTGGCAGCGTGCTCCGAGAATAGAAACTGTTACCTATTGTTGATAAGACTGGTCTCCGTCTATTTTATGCAAACAAGAATCTTACAAATTCTCATAAAATAGATTAAGGGAATTCAATTAATGAAAACATATTGGAATAATTAAATTACCGTAACAGCAGTAAGGAAACATTTATGAGTGAATTCAGTTGATTGGGGGAAAAGCCCATGGCCAACAAACATGTTATCTTGTCTGTTGACCAGTCTTTCCACAGGTAGAGTAGAACAGGTAGAGTTGAGCCAATTAAAGACTCTTGTTTGACCAGCCTTAAGTGTCATGACAGATGAACTTCCTTATAGAGTGAGTGATGTCATGCTTCATCAGTCCTTACTGGCAACATATTTCTCCCTCTATCCTGAGCATCAAGAATGTTTAGTGTCCGTGACAGTAGACAACCATTCAACATATTTCCTTTAAACACGTTTCCTGGACATCATTTCACAGGTACCGGTCATCCTCTCATCACAACTGGCCTACTTATCAAAACATTGTATATACGTTTTATGTGACCACACCAGCCCCAAGATCCTCCCTCATCGCCAATAATTATGTCAATCTTTAATTAAAATCTAGAACCAATGAAGCATGACAATATGACTTTAAAGTTGATTGGAGGCCCACAGCCAAATAATAATTATTGTTATGTGACAAGTTGGCAGGTAGCCTAGTGGTTAGAGAGTTGAACTAGTAACTGGAAGGTTGCCAGATCGAATCACGGAGCTGACAAGGTAAAAATCTGTCCCTCTACCCCTGAAAAAGGTTGTTGACCCACTGTTCCTAGGCCATCAATGAATGTAAGAATTTGTTCTTAGCTGAATTGCCAAGTTAAAAATAAATAAAGTCTTTACACGGATATGATGTTATTACTGTAAGAAAGAATGTGTTCTCCGTGACTTTCCTTGTTAAATGAACTTCCTGAATGATGTCACTCTTCACAGGTACTGGTCTTCCTCTCATCACAACTGGCCTACTTATCAAAACATTGTATATATGTGACCCCAAGAGCCTCTCAAGTCGACAATAATTGTGTCAATATTTTTTGGGAAATTCCAGAAGCAATGAATCATGACAATGACAGCAACGTTGATCAGAGGCCCACGCCCAAAAAATACCTCTGATTTTTTGACAAGTCTATAAAACCTCTTGAAGCTAGGGGGCACTATTTTTATTTTTGGAAAAATAACTTTCCCAAAGTGAACGGCCTATTTCTCAGGACCAGATGTTAGAATATTCATATAATTGACAGCTTAGAATAGAAAACACTCTAAAGTTTCCAAAACTGTAAGAATATTGTCTGTGAGTATAACAGAACTGATATTGCAGGCGAAAGCCTGAGGAAAATCCAATCAGGAAGTGACTCATATTTTGAAACCTTTGTGTTCCTATGCATCCCTATTGACCATTGAAAGGGATATCAACCATATTCCTGTTTCTACGTATTCCCTTAGGTGTCTACAGCCTTTAGACATAGTTTCACGCCTTTATGTTGAAGAATGAGCGTAAACGAGCACATTGCGTAAGTGGCCAGCTGGTGGCTCTCACAGTGATTCTTGCGTAAAACAGAGAGGTAGCCATTTTTCCTCCCGGTCCTACTGAAAAGCCAAATGTCCCGGTTGATATATTATCGAATAGATATTTGAAAAACACCTTGAGGATTGATTATAAAAAAACGTTTGCCATGTTTCTGTCGATATTATGGATATAATTTTGATTTTTTTTTCGGTGTTGTCGTGACCGCAATTTCCGGTGGATTTCTGAACATAATGTGACAAACAAACAGAGGTATTTTGGGTATAAAAATAATCTTTATGGAACAAAAGGAACATTTGCTGTCTAACTGGGAGTCTCGTCAGTGAAAACATCTGAAGATCATCAAAGGTAAATGGTTAATTTGATTGCTTTTCTGATTTCGTGACCAAGCTTCCTGCTGCTAGCTGGACACAATGCTATGCTAGGCTATCGATAAACTTACACAAATGCGTGTCTTGCTTTCGCTGTAAAGCATCATTTCAAAATCTGAGACGACAGGGTGATTAACAAAAGGCTAAGCTGTGTTTCGCTATATTTCACTTGGGATTTTATGTATATGAATATTTTCTAGTGAGATTATTTGACCGTTGCGCTATGCTAATTAGTGTAGTTGATGACAATTATCCCGGATCCGGGATGGGTAGTTCTAAGAGGTTTAAAACAGATATGATGTTATTACTGTAAGAAAGAATGTGTTCTCCGTGACTTTCCTTGTTAAAACAACTTCCTGAATGATGTCACTCTTCACCGGTTCCAGTCTACCTCCCACCAAGATTAGCCTCCCCGTCAACATGTTTTGGGTGAGTGTTGTGAAAGGAACACAGGAAAGGAGGAGAAGATTCATCAGGGTAACACAAATGACTTGTGTAACAGAGTTGTACTTCCTGTAAAATGAATGACTGACACAGTTGTTGATATCGCTCTTCTTCCTCCATCCTGAGCAACAATAACGCTCTTCAAAATGATTTATGTAGGTTTTACGTGATGATACCATTCCCACGAGCCTCTCTCACTTTTCAGATGGAGACATATCCCAGTTAACCAATAGTCTCTCTCTCCTCTCAGATGGAGACATATCCCAGTTAACCAATAGTCTCTCTCTCCTCTCTCTCCCCTCTGAGATAGAAATATATCCCAGTTAAACAACAGCCTCTCTCTCCTTTCTCTCACCTCTCAGATGGAGACATATCCCATTGAAACAATAGCCTCTCTCTCCTCTAACTCACCTCTCTCTCACCTCTCTCTCTCACCTCTCTCTCACCTCTCTCTCACATTTCTCTCACCTCTCAGATGGACATATATCCCAGTAAACTATGGCAGTAAAGGAATGTGAGGACTGAATAGAACAATAAGGAAACATTTATGAGTGAATTCCGTTGATTGGGGGAAAAGCCCATGGCCAACAAACATGTTATCTTGTCTGTTGACCAGTCTTTCCACAGGTAGAGTAGAACAGGTAGAGCTGAGCCAATTAAAGACTCTTGTTTGACCAGCCTTAAGTGTCATGACAGATGAACTTCCTTATAGAGTGAGTGATGTCATGCTTCATCAGTCCTTACTGGCAACATATTTCTCCCTCTATCCTGAGCATCAAGAATGTTTAGTGTCCGTGACAGTAGACAACCATTCAACATATTTCCTTTAAACACGTTTCCTGGACATCATTTCACAGGTACCGGTCATCCTCTCATCACAACTGGCCTACTTATCAAAACATTGTATATACGTTTTATGTGACCACACCAGCCCCAAGATCCTCTCTCATCGCCAATTTGACCGTCTTTAAAATACATTCTAGAAGCAATGAAGCATGAAAATATGACTGCAATGTTGTGGCTTTTATTAGGAACATCTCAGTCTCCCTCTGGACCAATTGGTTAGGTCATAACAGCTCAGTCTCTCTCTGGACCAATCAGGCAGGTCATAACATCTCAGTCTACCTCTGGACCAATCAGGTAGGTCATAACATGACAGTCTCCCTCTGACCAGGGCTAGAGTAGCCAACTGACCAGGACTAAACTTGACCAACTGCTCACCAGGCTCAGCAAGGACCTCCCAGACCGTTATGCTGTTCAGCTATTCCAAGGATGTGTAACCGAAGAGACATACCGAAAGTGGGCACAGAATACAAAGCCTTCCCACTGCTTACGTCTATTTCTGCACCGTTTCGTGTTGCTCTGAGACAAGCGTGGAGAAACAAAAATGTTCAAATATTCCATGATATTCTTAAGATATGTGTTGACTAAGCAAATGATGTCTGCTAAATAATCAAGTTAGGTGTCTCCAGAAATAAATAATTCTAAATATCAAACTGGCTTTATTTACACATTTGCGAGACTGTCTCACCCCAGGGTAGCTTAGTGGTTAGAGTGTTGGACTAGTAACCGGAAGGTTGCAAGTTCAAATCCCCGAGCTGACTAGGTACAAATCTGTCGTTCTACCCCTGAACAGGCAGTTAACCCACTGTTCCTAGGCCGTCATTGAAAATTAGAATTTGTTCTTAACTGACTTGCCTAGTTAAATAAAATAAAAACAAAATATTAAATGAAATGTCCAAAATATTGTTACTTCTTAAACAAAGCAATTATGATTATTAATTAATTTACAATTATATAGATATTAGATATTCTCACAGATCCTAATGGAAATGCCCCTTAGATATTAATATAGAGTCCTCCAAACCTCTAAATGTAAGGAAAATGCCCCTTAGATATTAATATAGAGTCCTCCAAACCTCTAAATGTAAGGAAAATGCCCCTTAGATATTAATATAGTCCTCCAATGCTCTAAATTGTATTATTGGTGGAGAGTCACTTTGAAAATATAAATTATGTTGGTAATATTTAGTTAAAGAGCATATGCAATCTGGTTTCCGAGCCACGCTCAAGGTCCTAAACGACATCATAACCGCCATCGATAAAAGACAATACTGTGCAGCCGTGTTCATCGACCTGGCCAAGGCTTTCGACTCTGTCAATCACCACTTTCTTATCGGCAGACTCAGCAGCTGTGATGTGTGCAGAGGATCCCTGGTTCGCGCCCGGGTATGGGTGAGGGGACGGTCTAGAGTTATACTGTTACACACACTAGTATTTGTTATTTTTTTTTACATTTATTTAACTAGGCATGTCAGTTAAGAACAAATTCTTATTTTCAATGACGGCCCAGGAACAGTGGGAGATTTGTTTTGATTATTAGTCCAACGTTATTATGAGTAATAAACAGTAGGTAGTCTACCAGAGTAGGGTTATTATGAGTAATAAACAGTAGGTAGTCTACCAAAGTAGGGTTATTATGAGTAAAAAACAGTAGGTAGTCTACCAGAGTAGGGTTATTATGAGTAATAAACAGTAGGTAGTCTACCAGAGTAGTGTTATTATGGGTAATAAACAGTAGGTAGTCTTCCAGAGTAGGGTTATTATGAGTAATAAACAGTAGGTAGCCTACCAGAGTAGGGTTATTATGGGTAATAAACAGTAGGTAGTCTACCAGAGTAGGGTTATTATAGGTAATAAACATTAGGTAGTCTACCAGAGTAGGGTTATTATGAGTAAAAAACAGTAGGTAGTCTACCAGAGTAGGGTTATTATGGGTAATAAACAGTAGGTAGTCTACCAGAGTAAGGTTATTATGAGTAATAAACAGTAGGTAGCCTACCAGAGTAGGGTTATTATGGGTAATAAACATTAGGTAGTCTACCAGAGTAGGGTTATTATAGGTAATAAACATTAGGTAGTCTACCAGAGTAGGGTTATTATGAGTAATAAACAGTAGGTAGTCTACCAGAGTAAGGTTATTATGAGTAATAAACAGTAGGTAATCTACCAGAGTAGGGTTATTATTGGTAAAAACAGTAGGTAGTCTACCAGAGTTGGGTTATTATGAGTAATAAACAGTAGGTAGTCTACCAGAGGAGGGTTATTATGAGTAATAAACAGTAGGTAGTCTACCAGAGTAGGGTCATTATGAGTAATAAACAGTAGGTAGTCTACCAGAGTAGGGTTGTTATGAGTAATAAACAGTAGGTAGTCTACCAGAGTAGGGTTATTATGAGTGATAAACAGTAGGTAGTCTACCAGAGTAGGGTTATTATGGGTAATAAACAGCAGATAGTCTACCAGAGTATGGTTATTATGAGTAATAAACAGTAGGTAGTCTACCAGAGTAGGGTTATTATGAGTGATAAACAGTAGGTAGTCTACCAGAGTAGGGTTATTATTGGTAATAAACAGTAGGTTGTCTACCAGAGTAGGGTTATTATGGGTAATAAACAGTAGGTAGTCTACAAGAGTAGGGTTATTATGGGTAATAAACAGTAGGTAGTCTACCAGAGTAGGGTTATTATGAGTGATAAACAGTAGGTAGTCTACCAGAGTAGGGTTATTATTGGTAATAAACAGTAGGTTGTCTACCAGAGTAGGGTTATTATGGGTAATAAACAGTAGGTAGTCTACAAGAGTAGGGTTATTATTGGTAAAAACAGTAGGTTGTCTACCAGAGTAGGGTTATTATAAATTATAAACAGTAGACAAGGTACCATAGTAGGGTTATTATGGGTAATAAACAGTAGGTTGTCTACCAGCGTAGGGTTATTATGAGTAATAAACAGTAGGTAGTCTACCAGAGTAGGGTTATTATTGGTAAAAAAACAGTAGGTAGTCTACCAGAATAGGGTTATTATATGTAATAAACAGTAGGTTGTTAACCAGAGGAGGGTTATTATGGGTAATAAACAGTAGGTAGTCTACCAGAGTTGGGTTATTATGAGTAATAAACAGTAGGTTGTCTACCAGAGTAGGGTTATTATGGGTAATAAACAGTAGGTTGTCTACCAGAGTTGGGTTATCACAAGTTATAAACAGTAGACAGGGTACCATAGTAGGGTTATTATGGGTAATAAACAGTAGGTAGTCTACCAGAGTAGGGTTATTATGGGTAATAAACATTAGGTAGCCTACCAGAGTAGTGTTATTATGAGCAATAAACAGTAGGTAGTCTACCAGAGTAGGGTTATTATGAGTAATAAGCAGTAGGCAGTCTACCAGAGTAGGGTTATTATGAGTTAAAAACAGTAGATATGGTACCATAGTAGGGCTATTATGGGTAATAAACAGTAGTTAGTCTACCAGAGTTGGGTTATGTCGTGGAAATTTCCTCTATTTACCAAATCATGGGAGCAAACCACACACACAAGTCAGAGTTAGTTATAAAAGTCCATCTTTAATTATACAAGCTCTATAGCATCTTGACTTTCAACAGTTCAGTATCTCTAATGAAAAGTTGTCCCCACACAAGTGAAATTGTCCCCACACAATGGCAAAATGGGATCCTTTATAGCAAAGATCACACATAGTCAGACAGCATAGACATAATTCATCGTTCAGCTTTGTCTCCTTTCCCAAACCCCAGAACCATAAACCAATCCTCCATATCAACAGGCATATATCAAATTGTCATTTAGATACAACCCACTCTAAATACAAACTCACGGATAGGAGAGTGAGGCTATAGGTTAAGATAAAAGGGAGCATGAGAATGATTCCAGACACTGCCACCCTCCTTTCCCCACTAGAAAAAGGTAGGGAGTAAAAGATATGTTTACACATGATGACACTTTGACCTCTCCCCTCTCTGTGGCCCATGCAACTTAGTTTTGACATAGAACAGATAACTGCAACCTTGCCACAGCATTATACAAAAATACCATTCTGATGAGAATTAACTTACACCCATTTGATGAATATAAAACATCTTACATATGTTACCAACAAATTCTGAATCTTCCACGACAGTTATTATGAGTAATAAACAGTAGGTAGTCTACCAGAGTAGGGTTATTATGAGTAATAAACAGTAGATGGGGTAGCAGAGTACGGTTATCATGGGAAATAAACAGTAGGTACCCTAACATAGTAGGGATATTATGGGTAATAAACAGTAGGTACCCTAACATAGTAGGGTTATTATGAGTTATAAACAGTAGGTAGTCTACCAGAGAAGGGTTATTATGAGTAATAAACAGAAGGTATTCTACCAGAGTAGGGTTATTATGAGTGATAAACAGTATGTAGTCTACCAGAGTAGGGTTATTATGGGTAGTAAACAGTAGATATTCTACCAGAGTAGTGTTATTATGAGTAATAAACAGTAGGTAGACTACCAGAGTAGGGTTATTATGAGTAATAAACAGTAGGTCGTCTACCAGAGTAGGGTTATTATGGGTAATAAACAGTAGGTAGTCTACCAGAGTAGGGTTATTATGAGTAATAAACAGTAGATAGGGTACACAAGTATGGTTATTATGGGTAATAACCAGTAGGTAGTCTACCAGAGTAGGGTTATTATGAGTTATAAACAGTAGATAGGGTACCAGAGTAGGGTTATTATGAGTAATAAACAGTAGGTAGTCTACCAGAGTAGGGTTATTATGGGTAATAAACAGTAGGTAGTCGACCAGAGTAAGGTTATTATGGGTAATATACAGTAGGTCATCTACCAGGGTATAGTTATTATGGGTAATGAACAGTAGATAGTCTACCAGAGTAGGGTTATTATGAGTAATAAACAGTAGGTAGCCTACCAGAGTAGGGCTATTATGAGTAATAAACAGTAGATGGGGTAGCAGAGTAGGGTTATCATGGGAAATAAACAGTAGGTAGTCTACCAAAGTAGGGTTATTATGAGTAAAAAACAGTAGGTAGTCTACCAGAGTAGGGTTATTATGAGTAATAAACAGTAGGTAGTCTACCAGAGTAGTGTTATTATGGGTAATAAACAGTAGGTAGTCTTCCAGAGTAGGGTTATTATGAGTAATAAACAGTAGGTAGCCTACCAGAGTAGGGTTATTATGGGTAATAAACAGTAGGTAGTCTACCAGAGTAGGGTTATTATAGGTAATAAACATTAGGTAGTCTACCAGAGTAGGGTTATTATGAGTAAAAAACAGTAGGTAGTCTACCAGAGTAGGGTTATTATGGGTAATAAACAGTAGGTAGTCTACCAGAGTAAGGTTATTATGAGTAATAAACAGTAGGTAGCCTACCAGAGTAGGGTTATTATGGGTAATAAACATTAGGTAGTCTACCAGAGTAGGGTTATTATAGGTAATAAACATTAGGTAGTCTACCAGAGTAGGGTTATTATGAGTAATAAACAGTAGGTAGTCTACCAGAGTAAGGTTATTATGAGTAATAAACAGTAGGTAATCTACCAGAGTAGGGTTATTATTGGTAAAAACAGTAGGTAGTCTACCAGAGTTGGGTTATTATGAGTAATAAACAGTAGGTAGTCTACCAGAGGAGGGTTATTATGAGTAATAAACAGTAGGTAGTCTACCAGAGTAGGGTCATTATGAGTAATAAACAGTAGGTAGTCTACCAGAGTAGGGTTGTTATGAGTAATAAACAGTAGGTAGTCTACCAGAGTAGGGTTATTATGAGTGATAAACAGTAGGTAGTCTACCAGAGTAGGGTTATTATGGGTAATAAACAGCAGATAGTCTACCAGAGTATGGTTATTATGAGTAATAAACAGTAGGTAGTCTACCAGAGTAGGGTTATTATGAGTGATAAACAGTAGGTAGTCTACCAGAGTAGGGTTATTATTGGTAATAAACAGTAGGTTGTCTACCAGAGTAGGGTTATTATGGGTAATAAACAGTAGGTAGTCTACAAGAGTAGGGTTATTATGGGTAATAAACAGTAGGTAGTCTACCAGAGTAGGGTTATTATGAGTGATAAACAGTAGGTAGTCTACCAGAGTAGGGTTATTATTGGTAATAAACAGTAGGTTGTCTACCAGAGTAGGGTTATTATGGGTAATAAACAGTAGGTAGTCTACAAGAGTAGGGTTATTATTGGTAAAAACAGTAGGTTGTCTACCAGAGTAGGGTTATTATAAATTATAAACAGTAGACAAGGTACCATAGTAGGGTTATTATGGGTAATAAACAGTAGGTTGTCTACCAGCGTAGGGTTATTATGAGTAATAAACAGTAGGTAGTCTACCAGAGTAGGGTTATTATTGGTAAAAAAACAGTAGGTAGTCTACCAGAATAGGGTTATTATATGTAATAAACAGTAGGTTGTTAACCAGAGGAGGGTTATTATGGGTAATAAACAGTAGGTAGTCTACCAGAGTTGGGTTATTATGAGTAATAAACAGTAGGTTGTCTACCAGAGTAGGGTTATTATGGGTAATAAACAGTAGGTTGTCTACCAGAGTTGGGTTATCACAAGTTATAAACAGTAGACAGGGTACCATAGTAGGGTTATTATGGGTAATAAACAGTAGGTAGTCTACCAGAGTAGGGTTATTATGGGTAATAAACATTAGGTAGCCTACCAGAGTAGTGTTATTATGAGCAATAAACAGTAGGTAGTCTACCAGAGTAGGGTTATTATGAGTAATAAGCAGTAGGCAGTCTACCAGAGTAGGGTTATTATGAGTTAAAAACAGTAGATATGGTACCATAGTAGGGCTATTATGGGTAATAAACAGTAGTTAGTCTACCAGAGTTGGGTTATGTCGTGGAAATTTCCTCTATTTACCAAATCATGGGAGCAAACCACACACACAAGTCAGAGTTAGTTATAAAAGTCCATCTTTAATTATACAAGCTCTATAGCATCTTGACTTTCAACAGTTCAGTATCTCTAATGAAAAGTTGTCCCCACACAAGTGAAATTGTCCCCACACAATGGCAAAATGGGATCCTTTATAGCAAAGATCACACATAGTCAGACAGCATAGACATAATTCATCGTTCAGCTTTGTCTCCTTTCCCAAACCCCAGAACCATAAACCAATCCTCCATATCAACAGGCATATATCAAATTGTCATTTAGATACAACCCACTCTAAATACAAACTCACGGATAGGAGAGTGAGGCTATAGGTTAAGATAAAAGGGAGCATGAGAATGATTCCAGACACTGCCACCCTCCTTTCCCCACTAGAAAAAGGTAGGGAGTAAAAGATATGTTTACACATGATGACACTTTGACCTCTCCCCTCTCTGTGGCCCATGCAACTTAGTTTTGACATAGAACAGATAACTGCAACCTTGCCACAGCATTATACAAAAATACCATTCTGATGAGAATTAACTTACACCCATTTGATGAATATAAAACATCTTACATATGTTACCAACAAATTCTGAATCTTCCACGACAGTTATTATGAGTAATAAACAGTAGGTAGTCTACCAGAGTAGGGTTATTATGAGTAATAAACAGTAGATGGGGTAGCAGAGTACGGTTATCATGGGAAATAAACAGTAGGTACCCTAACATAGTAGGGATATTATGGGTAATAAACAGTAGGTACCCTAACATAGTAGGGTTATTATGAGTTATAAACAGTAGGTAGTCTACCAGAGAAGGGTTATTATGAGTAATAAACAGAAGGTATTCTACCAGAGTAGGGTTATTATGAGTGATAAACAGTATGTAGTCTACCAGAGTAGGGTTATTATGGGTAGTAAACAGTAGATATTCTACCAGAGTAGTGTTATTATGAGTAATAAACAGTAGGTAGACTACCAGAGTAGGGTTATTATGAGTAATAAACAGTAGGTTGTCTACCAGAGTAGGGTTATTATGGGTAATAAACAGTAGGTAGTCTACCAGAGTAGGGTTATTATGAGTAATAAACAGTAGATAGGGTACACAAGTATGGTTATTATGGGTAATAACCAGTAGGTAGTCTACCAGAGTAGGGTTATTATGAGTTATAAACAGTAGATAGGGTACCAGAGTAGGGTTATTATGAGTAATAAACAGTAGGTAGTCTACCAGAGTAGGGTTATTATGGGTAATAAACAGTAGGTAGTCGACCAGAGTAAGGTTATTATGGGTAATATACAGTAGGTCATCTACCAGGGTATAGTTATTATGGGTAATGAACAGTAGATAGTCTACCAGAGTAGGGTTATTATGAGTAATAAACAGTAGGTAGCCTACCAGAGTAGGGCTATTATGAGTAATAAACAGTAGATGGGGTAGCAGAGTAGGGTTATCATGGGAAATAAACAGTAGGTACCCTAACATAGTAGGGATATTATGGGTAATAAACAGTAGGTACCCTAACATAGTAGGGTTATTATGAGTAATAAACAGTAGGTAGTCGACCAGAGTAGGGTTATTATGGGTAATAAACGGTAGATAGGGTACCAGAGTAGGGTTATTATGGGTAATAAACAGTAGGTAGTCTACCAGAGCAGGGTTATTATGAGTAATAAACAGTAGGTAGACTACCAGAGTTGGATTACTCTGGGTTGAACAACAGGTCAGAAGTCATCAGGCTTCAGACCACACAAACTCAAAAAAACATTGTTTGACAAGAAGCCATGAACACAGCTCCATATTCGATGCAGCCGACCACGTTCCCTCACATCTCTCATGAAGTCTACTTTGAGAAACAGCATGTACAATATAATGCAAATAATATAAACCTTCTCGCACATTTATTGTGATCACAATATTTCATATGAGAGCTATTAGGATCATGGAAATAAATAGTAAATTAGAAAACAAATTAAAAGTACCACTACCTTGTTGTATTGAATATGCTTTTATTGTCCATTTTCCATGCAATAAACTCAACAATACATTTGTTTTACTATGTATTTAAAGTTCTATTCCGAAATTCTTTAGAAGGTTTAAGGCTTAATAAAAAGTTATGGAAATTGAACCGATCAGAAATCAGAAGGTTCACTTACCGCCGGAGATCCTGAGAATGTCCATGGAGAAATGAAGCGACTCTGTCTCGAGCCATCACAGGAGCATCTGATGCACTGAGGTTAAAAATACGTATTATGTGGTCGTATTATTATTAGAACACGGGATGGTTGGGAGTATAACACTGGATGGTTGGGAGTATAACACTGGATGGGTGGGAGTATAACACTGGATGGGTGGGAGTATAACACTGGATGGGTGGGAGTATAACACTGGATGGGTGGGAGTATAACACTGGATGGGTGGGAGTATTACACTGGATGGGTGGGAGTATAACACTGGATGGGTGGGAGTATAACACTGGATGGTTGGGAGTATAACACTGGATGGTTGGAAGTATAACACTGGATGGTTGGGAGTATAACACTGGATGGGTGGGAGTATAACACTAGATGGTTGGGAGTATAACACTGGATGGTTGGGAGTATAACACAGGATGGGTGGGAGTATAAAACTGGGTGGGTGGGAGTATAACACTGGATGGTTGGGAGTAAAACACTGGATGGGTGGGAGTATAACAATGGATGGTTGGGAGTATAACACTGGATGGGTGGGAGTATAACACTGGATGGATGGGAGTATAACACTGGATGGCTGGGAGTATAACACTGGATGTTGTGGAGTATAAAACTGGATGTTGTGGAGTATAACACTGGATGGGTGGGAGTATAACACTGGATGAGTGGGAGTATAACACAGGATGGGTGTGAGTATAACACGGGATGTTGTGGAGTATAACACTGGTTGGGTGGAAGTATAACACTGGATGGGTGGGAGTATAACACTGGCTGTTGTGGAGTATAACACTGGATGTTGTGGAGTATAACACTGGATGTTGTGGAGTATAACACTGGATGTTGTGGAGTATAACACTGTATGGTTGGGAGTATAACACTGGATGGTTGGCAGTATAACACTGGATGGGTGGGAGTATAACACTGGATGGTTGGGAGTATACCACTGGATGGTTGGGAGTATAACCCTGGATGTTTGGGAGTATAACGGGTGGGAGTATAACACTGGATGAATGGGAGTATAACACTGGATGGGTGGGAGTATAACACTGGATGGGTGGGTGTATAACACTGGATGGGTGGGAGTATAACACTGGATGGTTGGGAGTATAACACTGGATGGTTGGAAGTATAACACTGGATGGTTGGGAGTATAACACTGGATGGGTGGGAGTATAACATTGGATGGTTGGGAGTATAACGGGTGGGAGTATAACACTAGATGGTTGGGAGTATAACACTGGATGGTTGGGAGTATAACATTGGATGGTTGGGAGTATAACGGGTGGGAGTATAACACTAGATGGCTGGGAGTATAACACTGGATGGGTGGGAGTATAACACTGGATGGTTGGGAGTATAACACTGGATGGGTGGGAGTATAACACTGGATGGGTGGGAGTATAACACTGGATGGTTGGGAGTATAACACTGGATGGTTGGGAGTATAACACTGGATGGGTGGGAGTATAACACTGGATGTTTGGGAGTATAACACTGGATGGTTGGGAGTATAACACTGGATGGGTGGGAGAATAACACTGGATGGGTGGGAGTATAACACTAGATGGTTGGGAGTATAACACTGGATGGTTGGGAGTATAACACTGGATGGGTGGGAGTTTAACACTGGATGGGTGGGAGTATAACACTGGATGGGTGGGATTATAACACTGGATGGTTGGGAGTATAACACTGGATGGTTGGAAGTATAACACTGGATGGTTGGGAGTATAACCTGTGGGAGTATAACACTGGATGGGTGGGAGTATAACACTGGATGGGTCGGAGTATAACACTGGATGGTTGGGAGTATAACACTGGATGGTTGGAAGTATAACACTGGATGGTTGGGAGTATAACACTGGATGGGTGGGAGTATAACACTAGATGGTTGGGAGTATAACACTGGATGGTTGGGAGTATAACACTGGATGAGTGGGAGTAAAACACTGGATGGGTGGGAGTATAACACTGGATGGTTGGGAGTATAACACTGGATGGGTGGGAGTATAACACTGGATGGATGGGAGTATAACACTGGATGGCTGGGAGTATAACACTGGATGTTTTGGAGTATAAAACTGGATGTTGTGGAGTATAACACTGGATGGGTGGGAGTATAACACTGGATGAGTGTTAGTATAACACGGGATGTTGTGGAGTATAACACTGGTTGGGTGGGAGTATAACACTGGATGGGTGGGAGTATAACACTGAATGGTTTGGAGACTAACACTGGATGGGTGGGAGTATAACACTGGATGGGTGTGAGTATAACACAGGATGTTGTGGAGTATAACACTGGTTGGGTGGAAGTATAACACTGGATGGGTGGGAGTATAACACTGGATGTTGTGGAGTATAACACTGGATGGATGGGAGTATAACACTGGATGGTTGGGAGTATAACACTGGATGGGTGGGAGTATAACACTGGATGGTTGGGAGTATACCACTGGATGGTTGGGAGTATAACACTGGATGTTTGGGAGTATAACGGGTGGGAGTATAACACTGGATGAATGGGAGTATAACACTGGATGGGTGGGAGTATAACACTGGATGGGTGGGTGTATAACACTGGATTTGTGGGAGTATAACACTGGATGTTTGGGAGTATAACACTGGATGTTTGTGAGTGTAACACTGGATGGTTGAGAGTATAACACTGGATGGTTGGGAGTGTAACACTGGATGGTTGGAAGTATAACACTGGATGGTTGGGAGTATAACACTGGATGGGTGGGAGTATAACATTGGATGGTTGGGAGTATAACATTGGATGGTTGGGAGTATAACGGGTGGGAGTATAACACTAGATGGCTGGGAGTGTAACACTGGATGGGTGGGAGTATAACATTGGATGGTTGGGATTATAACGGGTGGGAGTATAACACTAGGTGGCTGGGAGTATAACACTGGATGGGTGGGAGTATAACATTGGATGGTTGGGAGTATAACGGGTGGGAGTATAACACTGGATGGTTGGGAGTATAACACTGGATGGTTGGGAGTATAACATTGGATGGTTGGGAGTATAACGGGTGGGAGTATAACACTAGCTGGCTGGGAGTATAACACTGGATGGGTGGGAGTATAACACTGGGTGGGTGGGAGTATAACACTGGATGGGTGGGAGTATAACTGGATGGGAGGGAGTATAACACTGGATGGGTGGGAGTATAACACTGGATGGGTGGGAGTATAACACTGGATGGGTGGGAGTATAACACTGGGTGGGTGGGAGTATAACACTGGATGGGTGGGAGTATTACACTGGATGGTTGGGAGTATAACACTGGATGGTTGGGAGTATAACACTGGATGGGTGGAAGTATAACACTGGATGGTTGGGAGTATAACACTGCATGGGTGGGAGTATAACACTGGGTGGGTGGGAGTATAACACTGGATGGGTGGGAGTATAACACTGGATGGTTGGGAGTATAACACTGGATGGGTGGGAGTATAACACTGGATGGGTGGGAGTATAACACTGGATGGTTGGGAGTATAACGGGTGGGAAGAAAACACTAGATGGCTGGGAGTATAACACTGGATGGTTGGGAGTATAACAAAGGATGTTGTGGAGTATAACACAGGATGGGTGGGAGTATAACACTGGATTAGTGGGAGTATAACACTGGATGGGTGGGAGTATAACACTGGTTGGGTTGAAGTATAACACTGGATGGTTGGGAGTATAACACTGAATGGGTGGTAGTATAACACTGGTTGGGTGGGAGTATAACACTGGATGGGTGGGAGTATAACAATGGATGTTTGGGAGTATAACGGGTGGGAGTATAACACTGGATGGCTGGGAGTATAACACTGGATGGGTGGGAGTATAACACTGGGTGGTTGGGAGTATAACACTGGATGTTTGGGAGTATAACGTGTGGGAGTATAACACTGGATGGCTGGGAGTATAACACTGGATGGGTGGGAGTATAACACTGGATGGTTGGTAGTATAACAATGGATGGTTGGGAGTATAACACTGGATGGTTGGGAGTATAACACTGGATGGTTGGGAGTATTACACTGGATGGGTGGGAGTATAACACTGGATGGTTGGGAGTATAACACTGGATGGTTGTGAGTATAACACTGGATGGTTGGGAGTATAACACTGGATGGTTTAGAGTATGGTTTAGAGTATAACGGGTGGGAGTATAACACTGGATGGGTGGGAGTATAACACAGGGTGGGTGGGAGTATAACACTGGATGGCTGGGAGTATAACACTGAATATTGTGGAGAATAATACTGGATGGGTGGGAGTATAACACTGGTTGGGTTGAAGTATAACACTGGATGGTTGGGAGTATAACACTGGATGGTTGGGAGTATAACAAAGGATGTTGTGGAGTATAACACAGGATGTTGTGGAGTATAACACAGGATGGGTGGGAGTATAACACAGGGTGGTTTGGAGTATAACACTGGATGGGTGGGAGTATAACACTGGATGGGTGTGAGTATAACACAGGATGTTGTGGAGTATAACACTGGTTGGGTGGAAGTATAACACTGGATGGGTGGGAGTATAACACTGGCTGTTGTGGAGTATAACACTGGATGTTGTGGAGTATAACACTGGATGGTTGGGAGTCTAACACTGGATGGTTGGGAGTATAACACTGGATGGGTGGGAGTGTAACACTGGATGGGTGGGAGTATAACACAGGATGGGTGGGAGTATAACACTGGATGGTTTGGAGTATAACACTGGATGGGTGGGAGTATAACACTGGATGGGTGTGAGTATAACACAGGATGTTGTGGAGTATAACACTGGTTGGGTGGAAGTATAACACTGGATGGGTGGGAGTATAACACTGGCTGTTGTGGAGTATAACACTGGATGTTGTGGAGTATAACACTGGATGGTTGGGAGTCTAACACTGGATGGTTGGGAGTATAACACTGGATGGGTGGGAGTATAACACTGGATGGTTGGGAGTATAACACTGGATGGTTGGGAGTATACTACTGGATGTTTGGGAGTATAACGGGTGGGAGTATAACACTGGATGAATGGGAGTATAACACTGGATGGTGGGAGTATAACACTGGATGGGTGGGTGTATAACACTGGATGGGTGGGAGTATAACACTGGATTGTTGGGAGTATAACACTGGATGGTTGTGAGTGTAACACTGGATGGTTGGGAGTATAACACTGGATGGTTGGGAGTATAACACTGGATGGTTGGAAGTATAACACTGGATGGTTGGGAGTATAACACTGGATGGGTGGGAGTATAACATTGGATGGTTGGGAGTATAACGGGTGGGAGTATAACACTAGATGGTTGGGAGTATAAAACTGGATGGTTGGGAGTATAACATTGGATGGTTGGCAGTATAACGGGTGGGAGTATAACACTAGATGGCTGGGAGTATAACACTTGATGGGTGGGAGTATAACACTGGATGGTTGTTAGTATAAAACTGGATGGTTGGGAGTATAACACTGGATGATTGGGAGTATAACACTGGATGGGTGGGAGTATAACACTGGGTGGGTGGGAGTATAACTGGATGGGAGGGAGTATAACACTGGATGGGTGGGAGTATAACACTGGATGGGTGGGAGTATAACACTGGATGGGTGGGAGTATAACATTGGATGGTTGGGAGTATAACGGGTGGGAGTATAACACTAGATGGTTGGGAGTATAACACTGGATGGGTTGGAGTATAACATTGGATGGTTTTGAGTATAACGGGTGGGAGTATAACACTAGATGGCTGGGAGTATAACACTGGATGGGTGGGAGTATAACACTGGATGGTTGTTAGTATAACACTGGATGATTGGGAGTATAACACTGGATGGGTGGGAGTATAACTGGATGGTTGGGAGTATAACACTGGATGGGTGGGAGTATAACACTGGATGGGTGGGAGTATAACACTGGATGGGTGGGAGTATTACACTGGATGGGTGGGAGTATACCACTGGATGGTTGGGAGTATAACACTGGATGGTGTGGAGTATAATACTGGATGTTGTGGAGTATAACACAGGATGGGTGGGAGTATAACACTGGATGGGTGGGAGTATAACACTGGATGGTTGGGAGTATAACACTGGATGGTGTAGAGTATAACACTGGATGTTGTGTAGTATAACACTGGATGGGTGGGAGTATAACACTGGATGAGTGGGAGTATAACACTGGATGGGTGGGAGTATAACACTGGTTGGGTGGGAGTATAACACTGGATGGGTGGGAGTATAACACTGGATGAGTGGGAGGATAACACTGGATGGTGGGAGAATAACACTGGATGAGTGGGAGTATAACACTGGATGGGTGGGAGTATAACACTGGTTGGGTGGGAGTATAACACTGGATGGGTGGGAGTATAACACTGGATGTTGTCGAGTATAACACTGGATGTTGTGGAGTATAACATTGGATGTTGTGGAATATAACACTGGATGGTTGGGAGTATAACACTGGATGGTTGGGAGTATAACACTGGATGGGGGAGAGTATAACACTGGATGGTTGGGAGTATAACAATGGATGTTTGGGAGTATAACGGGTGGGAGTATAACACTGGATGGCTGGGAGTATAACACTGGATGGGTGGGAGTATAACACTGGATGGTTGGGAGTATAACATTGGATGTTTGGGAGTATAACGCGTGGGAGTATAACACTGGATGGCTGGGAGTATAACACTGGATGGGTGGGAGTATAACACTGGATGGTTGGTAGTATAACATTGGATGGTTGGGAGTATAACACTGGATGGTTGGGAGTATAACACTGGATGGTTGGAAGTATTACACTGGATGGGTGGGAGTATAACACTGGATGGTTGGGAGTATAACACTGGATGGTTGTGAGTATAACACTGGATGGTTGGGAGTATAACACTGGATGGTTTGGAGTATAACGGGTGGGAGTATAACACTGGATGGGTGGGAGTATAACACAGGGTGGGTGGGAGTATAACACTGGATGGCTGGGAGTATAACACTGAATATTGTGGAGTATAATACTGGATGTTGTGGAGTATAACACTGGATGGGTGGGAGTGTAACACAGGATGGGTGGGAGTATAACACTGAATGGTTGGGGGTATAACACTTTTTGGGTGGGAGTATAACACTGGATGGGTGGGAGTATAACACTGGATGGTTGGGAGTATAACGGGTGGGAGTATAACACTGGATGGCTGGGAGTATAACACTGGATGGGTGGGAGTATAACACTGGGTGGGTGGGAGTATAACACTGGATGGGTGGGAGTATAACTGGATGGGAGGGAGTATAACACTGGATGGGTGGGAGTATAACACTGGATGGGTGGGAGTATAACACTGGATGGGTGGGAGTATACCACTGGGTGGGTGGGAGTATAACACTGGATGGGTGGGAGTATAACACTGGATGGGTGGGAGTATACCACTGGATGGTTGGGAGTATAACACTGGATGGTTGGGAGTATAACACTGGATGGGTGGAAGTATAACACTGGATGGTTGGGAGTATAACACTGGATGGGTGGGAGTATAACACTGGATGGTTGGGAGTATAACACTGGATGGGTGGGAGTATAACACTGGATGGTTGGGAGTATAACAAAGGATGTTGTGGAGTATAATACTGGATGTTGTGGAGTATAACACATGATGGGTGGGAGTATAACACTGGATGAGTGGGAGTATAACACTGGATGGTGGGAGAATAACACTGGATGGGTGGGAGTATAACACTTAATGGGTTGGAGTATAACACTGGATGGTGTAGCGTATAATACTGGATGTTGTGTAGTATAACACTGGATGGGTGGGAGTATAACACTGGATGAGTGGGAGTATAACACTGGATGGGTGGGAGTATAACACTGGTTGGGTGGGAGTATAACACTGGATGGGTGGGAGTATAACACTGGATGTTGTAGAGTATAACACTGGATGTTGTGGAGTATAACACTGGATGTTGTGGAATTTAACACTGGATGGTTGGGAGTATAACACTGAATTGGTGGGAGTATAACACTGGATGTTGTAGAGTATAACAATGGATGTTGTGGAGTATAACAGTGGATGTTGTGGAATATAACACTGGATGGTTGGGAGTATAACACTGGGTGGGTGGGAGTATAACACTGGATGGGTGGGAGTATAACACTGGATGGGTGGGAGTATAACTGGATGGGAGGGAGTATAACACTGGATGGGTGGGAGTATAACTCTGGATGGGTGGGAGTATAACACTGGACGGGTGGGAGTATAACACTGGGTGGGTGGGAGTATAACACTGGATGGGTGGGAGTATAACACTGGATGGGTGGGAGTATTACACTGGATGGGTGGGAGTATACCACTGGATGGTTGGGAGTATAACACTGGATGGTTGGGAGTATAACACTGGATGGGTGGAAGTATAACACTGGATGGTTGGGAGTATAACACTGCATGGGTGGGAGTATAACAATGGGTGGGTGGGAGTATAACACTGGATGGGTGGGAGTATAACACTGGATGGTTGGGAGTATAACACTGGATGGGTGGGAGTATAACACTGGATGGTTGGGAGTATAACAAAGGATGTTGTGGAGTATAAAACTGGATGTTGTGGAGTATAACACAGGATGGGTGGGAGTATAACACTGGATGGGTGGGAGTATAACACAGGATGGGTGGGAGTATAACACTGGATGAGTGGGAGTATAACACTGGATGTTGGGAGAATAACACTTGATGGGTTGGAGTATAACACTGGATGGTGTAGAGTATAATACTGGATGTTGTGTAGTATAACACTGGATGGGTGGGAGTATAACACTGGATGAGTGGGAGTATAACACTGGATGGGTGGGAGTATAACACTGGTTGGGTGGGAGTATAACACTGGATGGGTGGGAGTATAACACTGGATGTTGTAGAGTATAACACTGGATGTTGTGGAGTATAACACTGGATGTTGTGGAATATAACACTGGATGGTTGGGAGTATAACACTGGATGGTTGGGAGTATAACACTGGATGGGTGGGAGTATAACACTGGATGGTTGGGAGTATAACAATGGATGTTTGGGAGTATAACGGGTGGGACTATAACACTGGATGGCTGGGAGTATAACACTGGATGGGTGGGAGTATAACACTGGGTGGTTGGGAGTATAACACTGGATGTTTGGGAGTATAACGCGTGGGAGTATAACACTGGATGGCTGGGAGTATAACACTGGATGGTTTGGAGTATAACACTGGATGGGTGGGAGTATAACACTGGATGTTGTAGAGTATAACACTGGATGTTGTGGAGTATAACACTGGATGTTGTGGAATATAACACTGGATGGTTGGGAGTATAACACTGGATGGTTGGGAGTATAACACTGGATGGGTGGGAGTATAACACTGGATGGTTGGGAGTATAACAATGGATGTTTGGGAGTATAACTGGTGGGAGTATAACACTGGATGGCTGGGAGTATAACACTGGATGGTTGGGAGTATAACACTGGATGGTTGGGAGTATAACATTGGATGTTTGGGAGTATAACGCGTGGGAGTATAACACTGGATGGCTGGGAGTATAACACTGGATGGGTGGGAGTATAACACTGGATGGTTGGTAGTATAACAATGGATTGTTGGGAGTATAACACTGGATGGTTGGAAGTATTACACTGGATGGGTGGGAGTATAACACTGGATGGTTGGGAGTATAACACTGGATGGTTGTGAGTATAACACTGGATGGTTGGGAGTATAACACTGGATGGTTTGGAGTATAACGGGTGGGAGTATAACACTGGATGGGTGGGAGTATAACACAGGGTGGGTGGGAGTATAACACTGGATGGCTGGGAGTATAACACTGAATATTGTGGAGTATATTACTGGATGTTGTGGAGTATAACACTGGATGGGTGGGAGTGTAACACAGGATGGGTGGGAGTATAACACTGGATGGTTGGGAGTATAACACTGGTTGGGTGGGAGGATAACACTGGATGGTTGGGAGTATAACGGGTGGGAGTATAACACTAGATGGCTGGGAGTATAACACTGGATGGGTGGGAGTATAACACTGGATGTTGTGGAGTATAATACTGGATGTTGTGTAGTATAACACTGGATGGGTGGGAGTATAACACTGGATGAGTGGGAGTATAACACTGGATGTTGTAGAGTATAACACTGGATGTTGTGGAGTATAACACTGGATGTTGTGGAATATAACACTGGATGGTTGGGAGTATAACACTGGATGGGTGGGAGTATAACACTGGATGTTGTAGAGTATAACACTGGATGTTGTGGAGTATAACACTGGATGTTGTGGAATATAACACTGGATGGTTGGGAGTATAACACTGGATGGTTGGGAGTATAACACTGGATGGGTGGGAGTATAACATTGGATGGTTGGGAGTATAACGGGTGGGAGTATAACACTAGATGGTTGGGAGTATAACACTGGATGGTTGGGAGTATAACATTGGATGGTTGGGAGTATAACGGGTGGGAGTATAACACTAGATGGCTGGGAGTATAACACTGGATGGGTGGGAGTATAACACTGGGTGGGTGGGAGTATAACACTGGATGGGTGGGAGTATAACTGAATGGGAGGGAGTATAACACTGGATGGGTGGGAGTATAACACTGGATGGGTGGGAGTATAACACTGGATGGGTGGGAGTATAACACTGGGTGGGTGGGAGTATAACACTGGATGGGTGGGAGTATAACACTGGATGGGTGGGAGTATTACACTGGATGGGTGGGAGTATACCACTGGATGGTTGGGAGCATAACACTGGATGGTTGGGAGTAGAACACTGGATGGGTGGAAATATAACACTGGATGGTTGGGAGTATAACACTGCATGGGTGGGAGTATAACACTGGGTGGGTGGGAGTATAACACTGGATGGGTGGGAGTATAACACTGGATGGTTGGGAGTATAACACTGGATGGGTGGGAGTATAACACTGGATGAGTGGGAGTATAACACTGGATGGTGGGAGAATAACACTGGATGGGTGGGAGTATAACACTTAATGGGTTGGAGTATAACACTGGATGGTGTAGAGTATAATACTGGATGTTGTGTAGTATAACACTGGATGGGTGGGAGTATAACACTGGATGAGTGGGAGTATAACACTGGATGGGTGGGAGTATAACACTGGTTGGGTGGGAGTATAACACTGGATGGGTGGGAGTATAACACTGGATGTTGTAGAGTATAACACTGGATGTTGTGGAGTATAACACAGGATGTTCTGGAATATAACACTGGATGGTTGGGAGTATAACACTGGATGGTTGGGAGTTTAACACTGGATGGGTGGGAGTATAACACTGGATGGTTGGGAGTATAACACTGGTTGGGTGGGAGTATAACACTGGATGGGTGGGAGTATAACACTGGATGTTGTAGAGTATAACACTGGATGTTGTGGAGTATAACACTGGATGTTCTGGAATATAACACTGGATGGTTGGGAGTATAACACTGGATGGTTGGGAGTTTAACACTGGATGGGTGGGAGTATAACACTGGATGGTTGGGAGTATAACAATGGATGTTTGGGAGTATAACAGGTTGGAGTATAACACTGGATGGCTGGGAGTATAACACTGGATGGCTGGGAGTATAACACTGGATGGGTGGGAGTATAACACTGGATGGTTGGTAGTATAACAATGGATGGTTGGGAGTATAACACTGGATGGTTGGGAGTATAACACTGGATGGTTGGGAGTATTACACTGGAAGGGTGGGAGTATAACACTGGATGGTTGTGAGTATAACACTGGATGGTTGTGAGTATAACACTGGATGGTTGGGAGTATGACACTGGATGGTTTAGAGTGTAACGGGTGGGAGTATAACACTGGATGGGTGGGAGTATAACAAAGGGTGGGTGGGAGTATAACACTGGATGGCTGGGAGTATAACACTGAATATTGTTGAGAATAATACTGGATGTTGTGGAGTATAACATTGGATGGGTGGGAGTGTAACACTGGATGGGTGGGAGTATAACACAGGATGGGTGTGAGTATAACTCGGGATGTTGTGGACTATAACACTGGTTGGGTGGAAGTATAACACTGGATGGGTGGGAGTATAACACTGGATGGTTGGGAGTATAACACTGGATGGGTGGGAGTTTAACACTGGATGAGTGGGAGTATAACACTGGATGGTGGGAGAATAACACTGGATGGGTGGGAGTATAACACTTAATGGGTTGGAGTATAACACTGGATGGTGTAGAGTATAATACTGGATGTTGTGTAGTATAACACTGGATGAGTGGGAGTTTAACACTGGATGGGTGGGAGTATAACACTGGTTGGGAGGGAGTATAACACTGGATGGGTGGGAGTATAACACTGGATGTTGTAGAGTATAACACTGGATGTTGTGGAGTATAACACTGGATGTTCTGGAATATAACACTGGATGGTTGGGAGTATAACACTGGATGGTTGGGAGTTTAACACTGGATGTTCTGGAATATAACACTGGATGGGTGGGAGTATAACACTGGATGGTTGGGAGTATAACAATGGATGTTTGGGAGTATAACGGGTGGGAGTATAACACTGGATGGCTGGGAGTATAACACTGGATGGGTGGGAGTATAACACTGGGTGGTTGGGAGTATAACACTGGATGTTTGGGAGTATAACGCGTGGGAGTATACCACTGGATGGCTGGTAGTATAACACTGGATGGGTGGGAGTATAACACTGGATGGTTGGGAGTATAACAATGGATGGTTGGGAGTATAACACTGGATGGTTGGGAGTATAACACTGGATGGTTGGGAGTATTACACTGGAAGGGTGGGAGCATAACACTGGATGGTTGTGAGTATAACACTGGATGGTTGTGAGTATAACACTGGATGGTTGGGAGTATAACACTGGATGGTTTAGAGTATAACGGGTGGGAGTATAACACTGGATGGGTGGGAGTATAACAAAGGGTGGGTGGGAGTATAACACTGGATGGCTGGGAGTATAACACTGAATATTGTGGAGAATAATACTGGATGTTGTGGAGTATAACACTGGATGGGTGGGAGTGTAACACTGGATGGGTGGGAGTATAACACAGGATGGGTGGGAGTATAACACTGGATGGTTTGGAGTATAACACTGGATGGGTGGGAGTATAACACTGGATGGGTGTGAGTATAACACGGGATGTTGTGGACTATAACACTGGTTGGGTGGAAGTATAACACTGGATGGGTGGGAGTATAACACTGGCTGTTGTGGAGTATAACACTGGATGTTGTGGAGTATAACACTGGATGTTGTGGAGTATAACACTGGATGGTTGGGAGTCTAACACTGGATGGTTGGGAGTATAACACTGGATGGGTGGGAGTATAACACTGGATGGTTGGGAGTGTAACACTTGATGGTTTGGAGTATAACACTGGATGTTTGGGAGTATAACGGGTGGGAGTGTACCACTGGATGAATGGGAGTATAACACTGGATGGGTGGGAGTATAACACTGGATGGGTGGGTGTATAACACTGGATGGGTGGGAGTATAACACTGGATGGTTGGGAGTATAACACTGGATGGTTGTGAGTGTAACACTGGATGGTTGGGAGTATAACACTGGATGGTTGGGAGTATAACACTGGATGGTTGGAAGAATAACACTGGATGGTTGGGAGTATAACACTGGATGGGTTGGAGTATAACATTGGATGGTTGGGAGTATAACGGGTGGGAGTATAACACTAGATGGTTGGGAGTATAACACTGGATGATTGGGAGTATAACATTGGATGGTTGGGAGTATAACGGGTGGGAGTATAACACTAGATGGCTGGGAGTATAACACTGGATGGGTGGGAGTATAACACTGGATGGTTGTTAGTATAACACTGGATGGTTGGGAGTATAACACTGGATGATTGGGAGTATATCACTGGATGGGTGGGAGTATAACACTGGGTGGGTGGGAGTATAACTGGATGGGAGGGAGTATAACACTGGATGGGTGGGAGTATAACACTGGATGGGTGGGAGTATAACACTGGATGGGTGGGAGTATAACATTGGATGGTTGGGAGTATAACGGGTGGGAGTATAACACTAGATGGTTGGGAGTATAACACTGGATGGTTGGGAGTATAACATTGGATGGTTGGGAGTATAACGGGTGGAGTATAACACTAGATGGCTGGGAGTATAACACTGGATGGGTGGGAGTATAACACTGGATGGTTGTTAGTATAACACTGGATGATTGGGAGTATAACACTGGATGGGAGGGAGTATAACACTGGGTGGGTGGGAGTATAACACTGGATGGGTGGGAGTATAACACTGGATGTGTGGGAGTATTACACTGGATGGGTGGGAGTATACCACTGGATGGTTGGGAGTATAACACTGGATGTTGTGGAGTATAATACTGGATGTTGTGGAGTATAACACTGGATGGGTGGGAGTATAACACTTAATGGGTTGGAGTATAACACTGGATGGTTGGGAGTATAACACTGGATGGGTGGGAGTATAACACTAGATGGGTGGGAGTATAACACTGGATGGGTGGGAGTATAACACTGGTTGGGTGGGAGTATAACACTGGATGGGTGGGAGTATAACACTTGATGTTGTAGAGTATAATACTGGATGTTGTGTAGTATAACACTGGATGGTGTAGAGTATAATACTGGATGTTGTGTAGTATAACACTGGATGGGTGGGAGTATAACACTGGATGAGTGGGAGTATAACACTGGATGGTTGGGAGTATAACACTGGTTGGGTGGGAGTATAACACTGGATGGGTGGGAGTATAACACTGGATGTTGTAGAGTATAACACTGGATGGTTGGGAGTATAACACTGGATGGTTTGGAGTATAACGGGTGGGAGTATAACACTGGATGGGTGGGAGTATAACACAGGGTGGGTGGGAGTATAACACTGGATGGCTGGGAGTATAACATTGAATATTGTGGAGTATAATACTGGATGTTGTGGAGTATAACATTGGATGGGTGGGAGTGTTACACAGGATGGGTGGGAGTATAACACTGAATGGTTGGGGGTATAACACTGGTTGGGTGGGAGTATAACACTGGATAGGTGGGAGTATAACACTGGAAGGTTGGGAGTATAACAATGGTTGGGTGGGAGTATAACACTGGATGTTGTGGAGTATAACACTGGATGGTTGGGAGTAGTAACACTGGACGGGTGGGAGTATAACACTGGATGGTTGGTGGTCTAACACTGGATGGGTGGGAGTATAACACTGGATGCTTGGGAGTATACCACTGGATGGGTGGGAGTATAACACTGGATGTTGTGGAGTATAACACTGGATGTTGTGGAATATAACACTGCATGTTGTGGAGTATAACACTGGATGTTGTGGACTATAAAACTGGATGTTGTGGAGTATAACACTGGATGGGTGGGAGTGTACCACTGGATGGGTGGGAGTATAACACGGGATGGGTGGGGGTATAACACTGGATGGTTGGGAGTATAACACGGGATGGGTGGGCGTATAACACTGGATGGGTGGGAGTATAACACTGGATGGGTGGGAGTATAACACTTGATGTTGTAGAGTATAATACTGGATGTTGTGTAGTATAACACTGGATGGTGTAGAGTATAATACTGGATGTTGTGTAGTATAACACTGGATGGCTGGGAGTATAACACTGGATGAGTGGGAGTATAACACTGGATGGTTGGGAGTATAACACTGGTTGGGTGGGAGTATAACACTGGATGGGTGGGAGTATAACACTGGATGTTGTAGAGTATAACACTGGATGGTTGGGAGTATAACACTGGATGGTTTGGAGTATAACGGGTGGGAGTATAACACTGGATGGGTGGGAGTATAACACAGGGTGGGTGGGAGTATAACACTGGATGGCTGGGAATATAACATTGAATATTGTGGAGTATAATACTGGATGTTGTGGAGTATAACATTGGATGGGTGGGAGTGTTACACAGGATGGGTGGGAGTATAACACTGAATGGTTGGGGGTATAACACTGGTTGGGTGGGAGTATAACACTGGATAGGTGGGAGTATAACACTGGAAGGTTGGGAGTATAACAATGGTTGGGTGGGAGTATAACACTGGATGTTGTGGAGTATAACACTGGATGGTTGGGAGTAGTAACACTGGACGGGTGGGAGTATAACACTGGATGGTTGGTGGTCTAACACTGGATGGGTGGGAGTATAACACTGGATGCTTGGGAGTATACCACTGGATGGGTGGGAGTATAACACTGGATGTTGTGGAGTATAACACTGGATGTTGTGGAATATAACACTGCATGTTGTGGAGTATAACACTGGATGTTGTGGACTATAAAACTGGATGTTGTGGAGTATAACACTGGATGGGTGGGAGTGTACCACTGGATGGGTGGGAGTATAACACGGGATGGGTGGGGGTATAACACTGGATGGTTGGGAGTATAACACGGGATGGGTGGGCGTATAACACTGGATGGGTGGGAGTATAACCCTGGATGGTTGGGAGTATAACACTGGATGGTTGGGAGTATAACACTGGATGGGTGGGAGAATAAGACTGGATGGGTGGGAGTATAACACTGGGTGGGTGGGAGTATAACACTGGATGGGTGGGAGTATAACACTGGATGTGTGGGAGTATTACACTGGATGGGTGGGAGTATACCACTGGATGGTTGGGAGTATAACACTGGATGTTGTGGAGTATAATACTGGATGGGTGGGAGTATAACACTTAATGGGTTGGAGTATAACACTGGTTGGGTGGGAGTATAACACTAGATGGGTGGGAGTATAACACTGGATGGGTGGGAGTATAACACTGGTTGGGTGGGAGTATAACACCGGATGGGTGGGAGTATAACACTGGATGTTGTAGAGTATAATACTGGATGTTGTGTAGTATAACACTGGATGGTGTAGAGTATAATACTGGATGTTGTGTAGTATAACACTGGATGGGTGGGAGTATAACACTGGATGAGTGGGAGTATAACACTGGATGGGTGGGAGTATAACACTGGTTGGGTGGGAGTATAACACTGGATGGGTGGGAGTATAACACTGGATGTTGTAGAGTATAACACTGGATGTTGTGGAGTATAACACTGGATGTTGTGGAATATAACACTGGATGGTTGGGAGTATAACACTGGATGGTTGGGAGTATAACACTGGATGGGTGGGAGTATAACACTGGATGGTTGGGAGTATAACAATGGATGTTTGGGAGTATAACAGGTGGGAGTATAACACTGGATGGCTGGGAGTATAACACTGGATGGGTGGGAGTATAACACTGGATGGTTGGGAGTATAACATTGGATGGTTGGAAGTATTACACTGGATGGGTGGGAGTATAGCACTAGATGGTTGGGAGTATACCACTGGATGGTTGTGAGTATAACACTGGATGGTTGGGAGTATAACACTGGATGGTTTGGAGTATAACGGGTGGGAGTATAACACTGGATGGGTGGGAGTATAACACAGGGTGGGTGGGAGTATAACACTGGATGGCTGGGAGTATTACACTGAATATTGTGGAGTATAATACTGGATGTTGTGGAGTATAACACTGGATGGGTGGGAGTGTAACACAGGATGGGTGGGAGTATAACACTGAATGGTTGGGGGTATAACACTGGTTGGGTGGGAGTATAACACTGGATGGGTGGGAGTATAACACTGGATGGTTGGGAGTATAACACTGGTTGGGTGGGAGTATAACACTGGATGTTGTGGAGTATAACACTGGATGGTTGGGAGTATAACTCTGGATGTTGTGGAGTATAACACTGGAAGGTTGGGAGTATAACTCTGTATGTTTTGGAGTATAACACTGGTTGGGTGGGAGTACAACACTGGATGGTTGGGAGTAGTAACACTGGACGGGTGGGAGTATAACACTGGATGGTTGGTGGTCTAACACTGGATGGGTGGGAGTATAACACTGGATGCTTGGGAGTATAACACTGGATGTTGTGGAATATAACACTGCATGTTGTGGAGTATAACACTGGATGTTGTGGAGTATACCACTGGATGGGTGGGAGTGTACCAATGGATGGGTGGGAGTATAACACGGGATGGGTGGGGGTATAACACTGGATGGGTGGGAGTATAACACTGGATGGTTGGGAGTATAACACTGGATGGTTGGGAGTATAACACTGGATGGGTGGGAGTATAACACTGGATGGGTGGTAGTATAACAATGGATGGTTGGGAGTATAACACTGGATGGTTGGGAGTATAACACTGGATGGTTGGAAGTATTACACTGGATGGGTGGGAGAATAACACTGGATGGTTGGGAGTATAACACTGGATGGTTGTGAGTATAACACTGGATGGTTGGGAGTATAACACTGGATGGTTTGGAGTATAACGGGTGGGAGTATAACACTGGATGGGTGGGAGGATAACACTGGATGGGTGGGAGTATAACACTGGATGGTTGGGAGTATAACACTGGATGTTGTGGAGTATAACACTGGATGGGTGGGAGTATAACACTGGATGGGTGGGAGTATAACACTGGATGGGTGGGAGTATAACACTGGATGTTGTGGAGTATAACACTGGATGGGTGGGAGTATAACACTGGATGGGTGGGAGAATAACACTGGTTGGGTGGGAGTATAAGACTGGATGGGTGGGAGTATAACACTGGATGTTGTGGAGTATAACACTGGATGTTTTGGAGTATAACACTGGATGGGTGGGAGTATAACACTGGTTGGGTGGGAGAATAACACTGGTTGGGTGGGAGTATAACACTGAATGGGTGGGAGTATAACACTGGATGTTGTGGAGTATAACACTGGATGGGTGGGAGTATAACACTGGATGTTGTGGAGTATAACACTGGTTGGGTGGGAGTATAACACTGGATGGGTGGGAGTATAACACTGGATGTTGTGGAGTATAACTCTGTATGTTTTGGAGTATAACACTGGTTGGGTGGGAGTATAACACTGGATGGTTGGTGGTATAACACTGGATGGGTGGGAGTATAACACTGGATGCTTGGGAGTATACCACTGGATGGGTGGGAGTATAACACTGGATGTTGTGGAGTATAACACTGGATGTTGTGGAATATAACACTGCATGTTGTGGAGTATAACACTGGATGTTGTGGACTATAAAACTGGATGTTGTGGAGTATAACACTGGATGGGTGGGAGTGTACCACTGGATGGGTGGGAGTATAACACGGGATGGGTGGGGGTATAACACTGGATGGGTGGGAGTATAACACTGGATGTATGGGAGAATAACACCTGATGGGTGGGAGTATAACACTGGATGGGTGAGAGTATAACACGGGATGGGTGGATGTTTATATCCAGCAGCATACCACCCTGCAAAACACTGCTGGCTTGCTTCTAAAGCTAAGCAGGGTTTGTCTTGGTCAGTCCCTGGATGGGAGACCAGCTGTTGCTGGAAGTGGTGTTGGAGGGCCAGTAGGAGGCCCTCTTTCCTCTAGTTTAAAACATATCCCAATGCCCCAGGGCAGTGATTTTGGACACTGCCCTGTGTAGGGTGCCGTCTTTCGTATGGGAGGTTAAACGGGTGTCCTGACTCTCTGCGGTCATTAATGATCTCATGGCACTTATCGTAAGAGCAGTGGTGTTAACCCTGGTGTCCTGGCTTAATTGGCCATCAAACCATCACGGTCACCTAATAATCCGCAGTTCACAATTGGCTCATTCATCCCCCTCCTCTCCCCTGTAACTATTCCCCAGGTCGTTGCTTCAAACGAGAATGTGTTCTCAGTCAACTTACCTGGTAAAATAACAAATAATTAACACGTCATGGTTGGGCGTATAACATGAACGTCTAGCAGCTCAAAGTTTGCGAAATCAAATGTCATCACGGACAACTGTAGAATGTGTACTATTAGCAACTTTTGAACTACTTACGACTGTAAATTATATTCTAACCCATACAGGCCATTTAATAGCTATGTGTGTCCAAACTTCTTATCTGTATTTCAATGATGACATTCTAAGATTGAAAGATTGTCAGAACGGTTCAGGAAGTTGTGCCCTGTGAAAGGATGTGGATTTTCCACAATAGTGATCCTTTATAGGCTCTACAAATCTCAATTGACACATGTATCTAGTATCCTGATCTATTAGCCTGACTAGTAACCTGACTAGTAGCCTGATCTAGTAACCTGATCTAGTATCCTGATCTAGTATCCTGATCTAGTAATCTGACTAGTGGCCTGATTAGTATCCTCAAGAATCCTTGATGCCCTTCCAGACTCCCTCCGCCTACCCAAAGATGTCAGAGTACAAAAATCAGTTAACCACCTAACTGAGGAACTCAATTTAACCTTGCGTAATACCCTAGATGCAGTCACACCCCTAAAAACTAAAAACATTTGTCATAAGAAACTAGCTCCCTGGTATACAGAAAATATCCGAGCTCTGAAGCAAGCATCCAGAAAATTGGAACGAAAATGGCGTTACACCAAACTGGAAGTCTTCCGACTAGCTTGGAAAGACAGTACCGTGCAGTACCGAAGAGCCCTTACTGCTGCTCGATCATCCGATTTTTCCAACTTAATTGAGGAAAATAAGAACAATCCGAAATTTATTTTTGATACTGTTGCAAAGCTAACTAAAAAGCAGCATTCCCCAAGAGAGTATGGCTTTCACTTTAGCAGTGATAAATTCATGAACTTCTTTGACGAAAAGATAATGATCGTTAGAATGTAAATTACGGACTTCTCTTCAAATCTGTGTATTCCTCCAAAGCTCAGTTGTCCTGAGTCTGCACAACTCTGCCAGGACCTAGGATCAAGGGAGACACTCAAGTGTTTCATACTATATCTCTTGACACATTGATGAAAATAATCATGGCCTCTAAACCTTCAAGCCGCATACTGGACCCTATTCCAACTAAACTACTGAAAGAGCTGCTTCCTGTGCTTGGCCCTACTATGTTGAACATAATAAATGTCTCTCTATCCACCGGATGTGTACCAAACTCACTAAAAGTGGCAGTAATAAAGCATCTCTTGAAAAAGCCAAACCTTGACCCAGAAAATATTAAAAACTATCGGCCTATATCGAATCTTCCATTCCTCTCAAAATTTTAGAAAAGGCTGTTGCGCAGCAACTCACTGCCTTCCAGAAGACAAACAATGTATACAAAATGCTTCAGTCTGGTTTTAGACCCCATCATAGCACTGAGATTGCACTTGTGAAGATCAAATCAAATCAAATCAAATCAAATTTTATTTGTCACATACACATGGTTAGCAGATGTTAATGCGAGTGTAGCGAAATGCTTGTGCTTCTAGTTCCGACAATGCAGTAATAACAAGTAATCTAACTAACAATTCCAAAACTACTGTCTTGTACACAGTGTAAGGGGATAAAGAATATGTACATTAGGATATATGAATGAGTGATGGTACAGAGCAGCATAGGCAAGATACAGTAGATGGTATCGGGTACAGTATGTACAAATGAGATGAGTATGTAAACAAAGTGGCATAGTATAGTATAAAGTGGCTTTATTGCATAAGGATACCGTCGATGATATAGAGTACAGTATATACGTATGCGTATGAGATGAATAATGTAGGGTAAGTAACATTTATATAAGGTAGCATTGTTTAAAGTGGCTAGTGATATATTTACATCATTTCCCATCAATTCCCATTATTAAAGTGGCTGGAGTTGAGTCAGTGTCAGTGTGTTGGCAGCAGCCACTCAGTGTTAGTGGTGGCTGTTTAACAGTCTGATGGCCTTGAGATAGAAGCTGTTTTTCAGTCTCTCGGTCCCAGCTTTGATGCACCTGTACTGACCTCGCCTTCTGGATGATAGCGGGGTGAACAGGCAGTGGCTCGGGTGGTTGATGTCCTTGATGATCTTTATGGCCTTCCTGTGACATCGGGTGGTGTAGGTGTCCTGGAGGGCAGGTAGTTTGCCCCCGGTGATGCGTTGTGCAGACCTCACTACCCTCTGGAGAGCCTTACGGTTGGTAAATTACCTTTTAATGACATCAGACCGAGGCTCTGCATCTGTCCTCGTGCTCCTAGACCTTATTGCTGCTTTTGATACCATCGATCACCACATTCTTTTGGAGAGATTGGAAACCCAAAGTGGTCTACACGGACAAGTTCTGGCCTGGTTTGGATCTTATCTGTCGGAAAGATATCAGTGTGTCTCTGTAGATGGTTTGTACTGACAAATCAACTGTAAATTTCAGTGTTCCTCAAGGCTCTGTTTTAGGACCACTATTGTTTTCACTATATATTTTACCTCTTGGTGATGTTATTCGGAAACATAATGTTAACATTCACTGCTATGCGGATGATACACAGCTGTACATTTCAATGAAACATGGTGAATCCCCAAAATTGCCATCCCTGGAAGCATGTGTTTTAGACATAAGGAAGTGGATGGCGGTAAATGCTCTACTTTTATACTCTGACAAAACAGAGATGCTAGTTATTGGTCCCAAGAAAAATAGATATTCTATCTTGATGGTTGTACAGTTGTATCAAATAAAACTGTGAAAGATCTCGGCGTTACTCTGGACCCTGATCTCTCTTTTGACGAACATACCAAGACTGTTTCAAGGATAGCTTTTTCCGTCTACGTAATATTGCAAAAATCAGAATCTTTCTGTAAAAAATGATGCAGAAAAATTAATCCATGCTCTTGTCACTTCAAGATTAGACTACTGCAATGCACTACTTTCCGGCTACCCGGATAAAGCACGAAATAAACTTCAGTTAGAGGTAAACAAGGCTGCTAGAATTTTGATTAGAACCCCAAAAAAATTTAACATATTACTCCAGTACTCTCTACACTGGATTCCTGTTAAGGCTAGGGCTGATTTCAAGGTTTTACTGCTAACCTACAAAGCATTACATGGGCTTGCTCCTACCGATCTTTCCGATTTGGTCCTGCCGTACATACCTACACGTACGCAATGGTCAGAAGACGCAGGCCTCCTTACTGTCCCGAGAATTTCAAAGCAAACAGCTGGAGGCAGGGCTTTCTCTGACAGAGCTCCATTTTTATGGAATGGTCTGCCTATCCATGTGAAAGATACAGATTCAGTCTCAAACTTTAAGTCATTATTGGAGACTCATCTCTTCAGTGGGTCATATGATATAGTGTACTCTGGCCCAGGAGTGTGAAGGTGAACGGAAAGGCACTGGAGCAACGAACCGCCCTTGCTGTCTCTGCCTGGCCGGTTCCCCTCTCTCCACTGGGATTCTCTGCCTCTAACCCTATTACAGGGGCTGAGTCACTGGCTTACTGGAGATCTTCCATGCTGTCCCTAGGAGGGGTGCATCACTTGAGTGGGTTGGCGCCCCCACTTGACCCACCTAGCTGACTATGACTGAGATATGGTACACCTAGCTGACTTTGACTGAGATATGACCCACCTAGCTGACTATGACTGAGATATGACACACCTAGCTGACTATGACTGAGGTATGGTACACCTAGCTGACTATGACTGAGATATGACACACCTAGCTGA